>NW_008352267.1:808072-814030 GCF_000622305.1 Nannospalax galili | reverse complement strand
ATGTTTCAAAGATGATAGAGGAGAAAAGAATCTTCATTTGAATAATAGGTTTAAATTATGCCTAGTATCTTTCTATATTTTTTGAGTAAATCTTACTTTTGAATAAATATTTTATTTAATTGTGCATAGTTACATATGATGACATTTTGCATCCAAAATATTTTTGTAAATGTTCAATAATCTAAAATAGTTTTTAAAAGTTTATTGACTCAATTATTTCATACAACGTATTTTGATTATATTTAGACTTCCTCCCCCATCTGTGTCCCCACCTTCACCGTTCCTCCTGACATCATGTCCTATATTATCAACTGAAAAACTTCATTCCTCGTATGCAGCACATCTGAACTGGGTGCCAGAGAAATCATATTACATTAAAATGTCAGCGATTTGTAATTCTTACACAGAGATGGGCTGAAGTAAGGACATATGCCCTTTTCCATGGTTTCAGGTCAGAATATGCCTATGTTTCCTGGGATAGAATTTTCACACTTGTATTCTGTTTTCTTTCAACATTGCTTAGGATTATCAGGTAGGGATTCCTCTCTTCTGCAGCCATCAGAAATCCTTGGGTTTCCTCTTCAAAGTCAGTTTTTTGCAGCATTCAGATTACACTCTGGCTGTTTCCAGGCCTCAGCATAATCACCTCATTTTGGTGGTCCAATGTGTTTTTCAATAGATTGATTCCCCACAGGGCTTTACTGTGGGTAAAAGAAGAAACTAGTGCATCATAGCAGGTGGTAGCTACCTCACAGGCCACTGCCCTAGGTTTTCTGAATGGCAGTAGAAATGTTTCGGAGCTTCAACCAACAGCTGTACATCAGTGTCCTCCAGCTTTTTTTTTTTTCTGAAATCTGTAGACTTTTCAGGTTCCCACTGATGCTGAGTGTTGCAGCTAGGTCTTGACAGCCATTAGATGATAACGATGGTGAGGGAGGCCATGGGTGCTCTATGAAGCGCCTATTCCCAGGCCAATCTCTGATAAAACAGGTGCTCCAGGGTGTAGCTTTAGTGGTCGCAACCACCTCCTGGCTGTACTCACCTCCTGGCCCCTCCTCACTTGAGATCAGCAGCCAGAGGGCCTGGCTCCCCATCCCTCAGGAGCATGGACAGTGGTCACCAGAGAGTGTGGTTCTACCTGTTAAATCTATTTTTCAGTAAATATTTTTTTTACCATTCATTGACTAATAAACAAAAAAGATGGCTTTTGGAAAATCAAACCTACTCCTTCTGAACGCTTCAACACTGAAACAATTACAAGTAAAATAATGAACGATTTTGATGGTAAATTTACATTTACACTATGTATTTTATCATAAAGTTACAGTATAATTTGAAAAGCAGTGATTTAATCAAATACCTATATATTCCTTCTGAAATTATTTTCTTTGTAAATGTGCATATGATATTTAACACACAAATCATAATAAGGAATTATTTTTAGATTTTGTGTAGAATATTCAGGAAAAGTGAATATTTACACTATCTGTAGTAATATTCCTAAGGAAAGCTGAAATATTGAATTTTCTCAATAATTCAATTATTAGAAGTTCAGAGGATATGAAGAAGGATTATTACCCTTAATAATCAGTGCTTTTATTGGATTGAGTACATACAACACACACATACACGTGCATTCATACACATGAATGAGGGGCATATAGCTGCTAGAATTAGTGATAGTTGACAAACAGGACAATCAAATAATAGCCATTTTTCTAAACATTTAAAACATTTATGTCTGTAATGATTGTTCAGAGTATATGGAACATGGAACATTTATAATCTCTTACAGAGAATTGCATTCAAAAAATTACTTGTTACATACATTTAAACCAGGAAGCCTTCCTTAGCTCCTTCCCCACTTATTCCACATGTAACAGGAAGAAAGTGGCAATCTCCTAAAATGTGAATAATTTGTTTTGTCCCACCTTAGCGATATTCATAATCAAGAGGGAAAGGCATTTGATGAAAGGACACAATAACAGGCCTAACTTCCTCAACATAATCATTCCCATCTTCAAAATGAAAATACTTCATTTTAGACTTCAGGTAGTATTTATTTATTTATTTCTCCCTAGAATCACTACTACTTTGCCAATTAGTGGAGCAAATAGGCTCTTATGTGAGGACTGTGGTCAAAGAATCTCGGCAGTTGTTGACCACTGTGCCCTGAGGGTGACAATGGCATTTGTGTATTAGAGAACTGTAGAGGTAGGAAGCTCCTGCAAAACTCCCGGGGTTAAACTTTTGACTTTGGAAGCTGCCATGCCTCCACCCTGTTTAATGGCTTTGAAGTTTTAATCCAGCAGAGATGAGGCAGCATCCTGTGGTCAGCAGAATGCACTCATGCTGCTTGCTTTGTGCTGGAAATCTTTTCATTTCTCTGGAGTATTCTTTCTCTACATGAAGGGAAACAATCAAAACTGGAGAAATCAGTTCCCACTTGAGAACATTAGCACATAAAGTGGAGAGTTACACTGTTTTGCTCATTTTTATTCTCTATCTGTTGAAAGATGGGGGAAAAGTTCTGGCTTAAATAAAATATTTGTCTGAATTGGAAGCCTGTAAGCCAAACAATTGGGTGGTATTTTCTTACTTGTAACTATTTTGTGATGTTAAATGATATGAATAATTATGTAAATAATCAGATGGACATGCAAATATTCCAATTTTCTTATGCAGTGAAATATCCTTTTGTGAAAAAAATAGGATATATATAAAAGATAGGAGACTTGGGGGCTGAGGAGATGACTCAGTGGTTAAGAGAACTGGCTCCCCTTGCAGAGGACCTGGGTTTGGTTTCCAACACTCACATGGCAGGTAACAACCATCAGTAATTCCAGTTCCAGGGGAATCCAACACCCTCTTCTGCCCTCCACCAGCATTACACATCATGGGTGCACTTACATCCATGCAGGTAATACATTCATACACATAAACGATAATAAAGTATTTTTAAAAAAAATATTTTAAAATATTTTTAAAAGGTGGGAGTCATCATTCTACTCTTATTAAGAATTTCTTTTGACTAAAATATTATTTATTCATAATTTTTAAGAGTAAAGGTTGGTCATAATATTTTTAAATTGTCTCAATTAATTTGAGTCAAACTTGACTGGTCAAATAAATATGTTAGATATATTAGTTACAAATCATGAACTTGTTCCTGTACTTATATTTGATCAAACTGGTTTAATAATCATGAAGAAAGCTCTTCAAAGAATATTACAGTCCAGAGACTGGAGAGATGGCTCAGCACTGGTTGCTCTTGTAGAAGACCTGGGTTCAATTCCCAGCACAGACATGGCAGCTAATGAATGTCCATAACATCAGTTTCAAGGAATCCAACAGCTCTTCTGACCTTTACAGGCAATGCATGATACAGGTACTCTTAAATGCATCAGGCAATCTACTCATCACATAAAATGAAAATAATAAATAAAATATTTTTAAAAATGTATTATAATCCAGAATTTGAGCATTGCCTGCTGCTACCTGGGATATGCATTTCTTATATATGGAAGCATAAGCTTATCCCACCTTGAATACCCTACCATCTTTAAAACCACATACATATTGATTTATTCAGTCTGTATTCATTGACTTTGCTAGTTTGAAGCAGGCACTTTAGCCTCTATTAGTAACACAAGAGTCAAGTCTAATATCACCTTTATTTCATACATGCTTTATCAATTAAACATAAGTAGCTTAATACTAGATATATGATAAATACAAATTATCTTAACAGAGAATGTTATTAATGCTGTTTTGGAACTTAATTTTACTGAAATTGTCTTGCTGGACATAATAATGATAATTAGATGAAGAATTTATAAGCAGTAGGTAAGAAAGCAACCAAACAACAGTAGAAACAGAAGCAAAGTTATCCCATTATAAAGGGTTAAGTTTAAGTTGGCTTTTTCAAAAATATTTTTTGATACAGCCTTGAAATTGCCAAACTGCCATATGATATTTTTTGCAGTCCATCATCCTGTCTAGCACAGGCCTAAGAAGAGAAAATGAGGCAATTCTTCTGGGAAGAGTATCAGTGGATTTACTACATATTTTTAAACAATTTGCAGTTTGTTTTCTGACCCAAAATTATAATTTCTTCTACTCATAATATACTGAGTCCCTCCTAAGGTTGTCAGATGGCTTACATAATTATTTCATGTGTCTTAGGTTTAAACTTCAAGATCATATTATCTAATTACAGAATTGGGAACTGATGTGGCTTCTTTGGGACATTTTGTATATGTGTTCCTGTAACATTTTAATATGAGTCCTGGCAAACTGTCATCCCTTAGTGATCTTGATATCTGAGAGTGGTTTAAATATAATCAAACCATTGTAAACATTCCCATTTTAAATGGAAGATAATGTATATTGACAATAGCAATTCTGAAATTCAGCTCAGAATAGGTTGACAGTTTTGTAATTATTACGATATCCTCATATCTAAGAATAGGCTTCATGCCTCCTAGCCTGCTTCTCTGGCCCTTTGTGTTTTAGCCTTTCAAGCTACCATCACCTAATATGAAATTTAACTGATGTTTGTAGATGAGTAATGAAATAATGCTCAGGGCTGAGGCTGGAGGGATGGCTCAGAAGTTAAGAATGCTTTTTGCTCTTGCAAAGGTCTGGAGTTCAGATCCAAGAATGAACATCAGACAGCTCACAACTGCCTGTTACTTTAACTCCTTCTGGCCTCCCCTGGCACTGGCATGAATGTGTACACACACACGCACACACACACACACACACACACACACACACACACACACAGAGACATGCACACACACAAATTAATTAAAAACCTTTAAAAAAAGACCTAGAATGAAAGAGTGTCTAGAAAAAGTATATTTAGATTACACAAGTAATATCGGCTTTGTATAATTTGAAAACCTAAGTACAAGTGACTGTGGGTTCTGTTTTATAAACAGTATTAAAGAAACATTAAATGTTAGCATAATCAGTCCACAGCTTCTATTTGTCTTGGAATAACAAAAGTAAGAACTTTCCAAAAACTTAGAACAAACAGGATATTTATTTGCCAACTGGAAAAAACAAAAAAAAAAAAAAAAAAAAAAAAAAAAAAAAAAAAACAAGCAAATCATTTGCTTCTGTCTGTGCTTCCTTACAACTGCAGCTTCCTGTGTTCCCAGGAGAGCCTCCATGCCCAGCATGATACCCAATTCAATTACTATGTGCTCAGATAAACTCTTTGAGATTAGATTATGCCTCATTTTATTTTAAGATGTAAATTTTAGGGTGCCAGCTTGAGTTCTCTAGGAAGCTGGTACCTAGAGAAAATCAGAAGTGTTATTGTCTTATCGCGGGCTTCTGCTAAGTAAAAAATATAAAGTGAGCTGATATAGAAACATGAAAAGCAAGCTCCTGAACATGATTCAGCCCTGACCACAATGAAGAGAGAGGAAAGGAAAGAGCCACCAAAGGAAGCCTCACACTAATGAAAAGGGGTTGGCTCTATTGCTCACACATCCCTAGTCACTGGCCTAAAGCAGTTCAAGTACTTTGTATAATCAGTGTGGACATTTGTCTTAGAAAGAATTTTGAGTTGTAACAGACTGGCAGCTAATTGTGTTCCTGATGAGATAAACTTTGCAGGAGAGATAAGAATAGTGTCCCCTAGGTTTTTGCCAAATGGTATTTGGGTATACAAATGAGATTCACTAGGCCTTAATATATATAATAGAGTATAAGAAATAAGGTGGTAGACCTTAAAGAGTGGTGCCAATGGGGAGTGTGTCTAAATAGCATCAGATTTTATTGTCTGATCAAAATATATTGTGAGGTTTGACAAATTTCAATAAAAGGTGAAAAAAAACAGACCTTTCTAAATGCAATACCAAGGTTCTGTAAGATTCCAGTTTTCATGAATTAAAAAAAAATAAAACTTGAGAACTGAAGATATGGTATCAAACAGGATTAAGG
>NW_008352267.1:805812-807803 GCF_000622305.1 Nannospalax galili | reverse complement strand
GATTTGGTATTATAACATAATGCAAGAATTTTCATTATTTTTATTAAGAACCAGAATTTTCTCCTACATTTTTTATTTATTTAAATTTATTTCATCTTATTTGTGTGTGTGTATGTGTATGTGTGTGTACATGTAGAAGTCAGCTATTTCTTACACTCTGTATTTTTTAAATTATTCTGTCAAGACTGCAAATCCCTGCTAAGCTACACTGAAGCAACTACTTGCTGTCAGCAGGAGCATAACACTGACTCCTGGAGGTTTCTCTTTCTCAAAATTGAGCAACACAAACTTGAAATAGCATACATTTTTGCATAAGTAAAACCTGCAGGAAAACAGATATAATAATGACCCCCTCCTATGGAAGGAGAAGGAATTATTGCACTGTGAAGCTGCAAAGGAAGGCTGCAGAGATAATTAGCCACAGAGCTTGTACTTGCAAAGGAAAACATTAGTAAGATCACTCCACTGCGTTTGGCTCTGCATCACCTAAATGCTTTCCACTGACATACCCTGCAGATAGACTTTTACTTCTTATACTGGGGACAAAAAGAGAAAAGAAAAAAAAAACGATGTGAAATCCTCCAGTCTCAACTGTCAGACAGACATTGCTTACATGTGCATCTTCCAAGGTCCTGGTAGAGACAAAAAACATTCTACAACCATTTTCTTTCCCATGAATTAGTCAGGTACTTACATTTAAACCCCATACCCTGCAGATAGACTTTTACTTCTTATACTGGGGACAAAAAGAGAAAAGAAAAAAAAAACGATGTGAAATCCTCCAGTCTCAACTGTCAGACAGACATTGCTTACATGTGCATCTTCCAAGGTCCTGGTAGAGACAAAAAACATTCTACAACCATTTTCTTTCCCATGAATTAGTCAGGTACTTACATTTAAACCCTTTCCTGTTGGGAAAAAAATGAAATACCTTGATGAATGCTGTAAGAACTCTGCATTTTGATAGAAAACTCTGTTTAAAATGTTGATTTAGATTTACTTGCTAAGCTTGCCTGTTCTGCCTGATTTGTATCTACCACACATGGATGATTAACCTAGTTGAAATGCTAAGAATTGAAGTGCTGTAAACCTCCTTCCTGGACCCTGGACCCCAGACTCAGTTGATTTACAATGTGTCCTGTAGGCCTGTTTGCACATACCAGATAACCGATAAGGAACAAAGAGAGGGAAGTTGCACCAGGCTTACACCAGATCTAGCCTTCCTGGAAAAGATGTTTAACCGAAACTATAGCTTTTAGAAGATGTTTGATCAAAGTGTCTGCTGAGGAATGCTTTTTGTGTAATGACTATGTGGGCCTATATAATCTGTATCTGAAACTGAATGGGGGTCGATCGTTCTGACCAGACTTGTATGTCTTGGGAAATCAGTCGACCCCAGCTGGCTGGAAAGTAAAGACTCTGCTTGATTTTTACATCTCCAATCCCGTGTATTTGTTATCTAGAGGGGACCCATCGAGTCACGGACCCTAACATTTTGGGGGCTCGTCCTGGGATTCGAGGGGGGACCCCTGGAAAACAAAAGACGGGTGGAGGCAGAGTTTCATATGAGGAAGGCCCTCGTAACAAGTCTCAGGTTCGAGTCCTGAGCAGGGAAGTCCAGGTTCGAGTCCTGGCCCTAGGGTTGAAGAGATCCGACTCTGGGAAGGAAGCTTAACGACAGGAAGCTGGTGCCAGAAGTGGAAAAGGTCAAGCTTGTAACCCTACAGCAGTCCGAGTGGACGCCCTTTGGGAGAATTACCAGGAGACTTGGGAATCTGGAAGGCGAGAGTGAGAGTGGTGAATGCGGCTCGCGCCGGAGTGAGAGGAGGACCGGTCCGAGTGAAAGTAGTGAAATGTGGTGTGGATGTATGCTGATGGTTATGCTCCTTATAGTAGGAGTGGGATTGGTTCTGTATTTTTCTATACGCACCTGGTTCTAAAACTTTTTTCCTCTCCATATACTGTTCCATACTCGGGACCAGAGTCTTCGC
>NW_008352267.1:801395-805481 GCF_000622305.1 Nannospalax galili | reverse complement strand
TTTTCTTCCAGTGATCTCTATAATTGGAGAACCCAGAACCCCCCTTTTTCTGAGGACCCTAAGTGTCTTATAGGTCTGGTGGAATCTATCATGTTCACTCACTGTCCCACTTGGGATGACTGCCAGCAGCTACTCCGCACCCTCTTTACCACCGAGGAGCGGGAGCGGATCCTTAATGAAGCCAGGAAGAATGTTCTCGGAGAAAATGGAAGACCCACCACCCTCCAACCCGCCATTGATGAAGCGTTCCCTCTCACGCGTCCGAGCTGGGATTTTGGGATGGCAGAAGGTAGGGAGCGTCTCCAAGTCTACCGCCACACTCTAATGATTGGTCTCCAAGCAGCTGCAAGACGGCCTACTAACTTAGCAAAGGTAAAGACAATTGTTCAGGGAGAAGCCGAAAGCCCGGCCGCGTATCTGGAAAGGTTGTTTGATGCTTACAGGGAGTATACCCCTATAAACCCAGAAGCAGAGGAACACAGGTCAGCTGTGGTTTTCTCCTTTATTAACCAAGCAGCTCCCGATATCAGGAGAAAGCTCTACAAGCGGGATGACCTGGGAGAGATCTCAATTAGGGAACTGCTACAGCAGGCAGAGAGGGTATTCAACACTAGAGAATCTCCAGAAGACAGAGAAGAGAGATTGAGGAAGGAAGAACAGGAGGTGAGAAGTAGGAATAGGAAGGAAGACAGAGAATTCCAAAGAAAGGAGAACAGGAAGCAGAGGGAAGAGATAGCCAGAATCTTTTTGGCCGGAGTGAAAGGGAGTCCTGAGACACGCTGGAGGCTAGAGCCCCGCCCAACCAAACTGGGGCGAGAGCAATGTGCCCTGTGCAAAAGATATGGGCACTGGAAAAGAGAATGTCCACAAAGGGGAGAAAGACAGGGAAGGGGGGGCCGATCCGGACCCTACACTTGGGACAAGACTGACGGGGACGGGGCTCGGTACCTCTCCCCGAGTCCTGGGTAACCCTATACGTGGAGGGGACTCCCACCGGCTTCATGGTAGACACAGGGGCACAATATTCAGTTCTCACTCAAGCCCGTGGCCCTCTAAAACCGGGACTCACAAGCATAGTTCAAGGGGCTACAGGAGCTAAGAGGTGTGCCTGGACTACCAATAGGAAGGTGGACTTGGGAAGGCATCAGGTGTCCCACTCCTTCCTGGTCGTGCCGGAGAGCCCAGCGCCACTACTAGGAAGAGATTTGCTCACCAAGATTGGGGCCCGTATCCACTTTGACCCGAAAGGAATAAGAGTAATGGACTCGGAGGGGCAACCTCTGCAACCGGCTCAAGTGTTGTCACTGTCCTTAGCAGACGAATATCGTCTGTTCCCAGTAACCCTGGAGAAAGGAGACCAGGGAGACATGGGTCCTTGGCTGCGGGAGTTTCCTTCCGTCTGGGCCGAGACCGGGGGAGTCAGGTTCGCTAAACACTTGCCCCCGGTGGTAGTTCAACTTAAAGCCACAGCCCTGCCTGTCCAAGTCAGACAGTACCCGATGCCAGAAGAAGCTAGGAGGGGAATAGCGCCCCACATTCACAGATTGCTAGAAGAAGGAATCCTTAAACCCTGTCAATCAGCCTGGAACACGCCCCTGCTTCCTGTGAGAAAGCCTGGCAGTGAGGACTATAGACCAGTACAGGACTTGCGAAGGGTCAATGAAAGGGTGGAGGACATTCATCCCACGGTGCCCAACCCATATACCCTGCTCAGCCATTTGCCACCATCCCATGTGTGGTATACCACCCTGGATTTGAAGGATGCTTTCTTCAGCATCCCTCTCGTGGAGATCAGCCAATCCCTGTTCGCCTTTGAGTGGCAGGAACCTGGAGGGGGAAAGACGGGGGAGCTCACGTGGACCAGGCTGCCCCAAGGCTTCAAGAACTCCCCCACCCTGTTTAATGAGGCCCTGAGTCAAGATCTGGAGCCTTATCGCAAGAGGCACCCGCATGTGACCCTGCTGCAATATGTGGATGATTTGCTGCTGGCCACAGCTACTCATGGAGAGTGCATGGAGGCAACGAAGAATCTGCTGGCTGAATTAGGCAGCCTGGGATACCGAGCCAGCGCCAAGAAGGCGCACATCTGCCAGAGGTCAGTAGTCTACCTGGGGTATAAGATATCTGAAGGGGCCAGATGGTTGACTCAGGCTATGAAGCAAACCATCCTGACCATTCCAGTGCCCGCCTCTCCCCGAGGGGTAAGGGAATTCCTCGGCTCGGCTGGGTTTTGCAGACTCTGGATTCCTGGGTATGCAGAGATAGCCCGTCCACTGTATGAGGCCACCAAAGACGGGCCCGACTGGAAGTGGAGCCAAGAGCAACAAGAGGCATTTGACCGATTGAAAGAAGCACTCCTTCAGGCCCCAGCCCTGTCTCTGCCGGACCCAGAGAAACCTTTCACCCTTTTCATAGATGAAAGGAAGGGAGTCGCTAAAGGGGTCTTGGCCCAGCAGTTGGGTCCATGGAAAAGACCGGTGGCTTATTTATCTAAGCGACTGGACCCTGTGGCCTCAGGATGGCTATCCTGCCTACGCATCCTGGCAGCCATCGCCCTGGGTCAAGGAAGCCGACAAGCTGACATTTAGACAAGACTTGAAGGTAACAGCACCACATACGGTGGAAGGAATCCTCCGACACCCTCCTGGGAAGTGGATGACGAATGCCCGACTCACCCATTATCAGGGGCTTCTATTAGACTCGCCCCAAATTACCTTCTCGGCCCCAGTAACTTTAAATCCAGCCACACTCTTGCCAGACCCAGACCTGTCCGCCCCGGCCCATGATTGTAGAGATGTCCTATCTGAAGTCTGTCAGACTCAGATAGATCTAAAGGACACAAGGATACCAAACAGTAAGCTGGATTGATACACTGATAAAAGCAGCTTTGTGAAAGATAGAGTCAGAAGAGCAGGGGCAGCAGTGGTAACACAAGAAGGCGATGTCATCTAAAGTGCTGCCCTACCTCCAGGTACCTCCGCGCAAAAAGCCGAACTCATTGCCCTTGCAGAGGCCCTAGAAAGGGTGGAAGGCAAGCGAGCTAACATCTACACGGACAGTAGATATGCCTTTGGCACGGTGCATGTTCACGGTGCCATCTACCAAGAGAGAGGGTTCCGATCTGCTGAAGGAAAAGAACTAAAGAACTTACAGGAAGTCCAGAGACTATTGAGAGCTATAGAAAAACCCAGGGCAGTGGCAGTCATACACGTGCCTGGACACCAAGTCAAGAAGACTCCTGAGGCCATTGGTAACAACCTTGCAGACACGGAAGCCAAAAGAGTGGCCCTCTCCAGTCCTGGAGATCCAGTTGTACTAGCCGCCCTAGAGGTACCGATACCAGAACTGCCTACTCTGCCCCCCAAACCTGATTATTCTCCACAGGATCTAGAGTGGATAAAGAAGCAAGCACCAGAGGGGAGGACTGGGGAAGGAGGTTGGACCCGGGACCAGGAAGGCAGGTTGATTCTACCAGAAATATTAGGGAAATACATGTTAACTAATTTACACAGATCTACCCACTTAGGTTGGAAGAAGTTGCTTACTCTTTTCCAAAATGCACAGCTGGTTTTCCCACATCAGACTAAAGCAGCAAGACTGATCACGGGAAGTTGCAACAGCTGTGCGAAACTTAGACCAGCCCCAAAGGAGATCCACCCAACTGGTAGCCGGGAGAGGGGGAGGGCACCGGGAAGGTATTAGGAGATAGACTTCACTGAGGTAAAGCCAGGTAAATTTGGTTATAAGTACTTGTTAGTAATGGTGGATACCTTCTCGGGATGGGTAGAGGGCTTTCCCACTAAAAATGAAACTAGCCAGGTAGTAGCAAAAAAGCTAATTGAGGAAATAATTCCCAGGTATGGAGTCCCTGAAGTCATAGGTTCTGATAACGGCCCAGCTTTCGTTAGCAAAGTTCTGCAAGGACTAGCCCAGACTCTGGGAACAGATTGGAAACTACATTGTGCTTATAACCCACAGAGTTCTGGGCAGGTAGAAAGGATGAATCGGACTTTAAAGGAGACCCTTTCTAAATTGGTCGCTGAGACTGGCGGTGACTGGGTGACTCTCCTTCCCTTAGCCATTTTC
>NW_008352267.1:791568-800313 GCF_000622305.1 Nannospalax galili | reverse complement strand
CCAGGTGCCTTTCGTCACGGCAGTAGGGCCCAACCCAGTGCTAGTCCCAAGAGTTACCATGGATACGCCCAAGGGAGCCCCTCCCTCTCCTCCTCCTGGCCCAACTCTACCTACAGGATTTACCAAAAGGCCTCCTAAGCCTTTGTCTCAGATCCGCTATTACAGGCGGTCACAGGAATTTGTTAAAATCATAAATCAAACTTATAGCCTCTTAAATGTAACTAGCCCTGAATTGGCCAGATCTTATTGTCTCTGCTATACTGTTACCCCTCCCTATTTAGAGGGGATTGCTACTATGGGTTCCTACAACGTTTCCCATAATGTCTCCCAATGTGCATGGGGTACGATACCTAAAATTACTTTGGAGCAGATTTCAGGATCGGGACTATGCCTCGGTGAGATTCCACTACAATACTCTTCCCTCTGTAACCAGACCAAGAATCTCTCTGAGTCAAGAGGGGCCTTCCTTATTCCCCCTCCAAATACTTGGTGGGCATGCTCCTCAGGATTAACCCCTTGTATTTCGGTGGATGTTCTTAAGGAAGGAGGTTTTTGTGTTCTTACAATTCTTCTTCCCCATTTGGTTTATCACTCAGAGGAAGAGTTTCTGCAGACTTACACTCCCTCTCTTCCTTTCCCGATGCGTTCTAGGAGAACCCCAGTGCTTTTAGCCGTGACACTTGCAACCTTAATTAGTACAGGTGTAGCAGCAGGAGTTGGCACTGGAGCCACTGCCCTGATACAAGGGAGGGACCAATATAATGCTTTGCGCACTAGCCTGGATTTAGATCTACAAAGAATAGAAGAATCCATATCCAAACTACAGGACTCTATAGGATCCCTGGCTGAAATCATGTTATAGAATCACAGAGGGCTGGACCTCCTGTTTCTACAACAAGGGGGACTGTGTATTGCCCTGAAGGAGGAATGTTGTTTTTACAGAGACCATTCAGGTATAATAAAGGATAACATGGCAAAGATACGAGAGGGATTAGAGAAACAAAAGATGGAAAGGGAAGCCAGCCAAAGATGGTTCAGCTCTTGGCTTAATCAAACTCCTTGGGTGTCAACCCTTCTCTCCACTGTTGTAGGGCCCTTGATTATCCTCCTCTTGCTTGTCACGATTGGGCCCTGTATAGTAAACAAACTGCTGAGGTTTGTCCAAGAAAGAAAGACTCGGTTCATCTCCTGGTGCTGCGGCAGAAGCACCAGGTTGTAGAGTCGGCTGAGGAAGATTCCTCAGTTTAACCAAGACAAGGGGGGGATGTTGGGAAAAAAAATGAAATACCTTGATGAATGCTGTAAGAACTCTGCATTTTGATAGAAAACTCTGTTTAAAATGTTGATTTAGATTTACTTGCTAAGCTTGCCTGTTCTGCCTGATTGTATCTACCACACATGGATGATTAACCTAGTTGAAATGCTAAGAACTGAAGTGCTGTAAACCTCCTTCCTGGACCCTGGACCCCAGACTCAGTTGATTTACAATGTGTCCTGTAGGCCTGTTTGCACATACCAGATAACCGATAAGGAACAAAGAGAGGGAAGTTGCACCAGGCTTACACCAGATCTACCCTTCCTGGAAAAGATGTTTAACCGAAACTATAGCTTTTAGAAGATGTTTGATCAAAGTGTCTGCTGAGGAATGCTTTTTGTGTAATGACTATGTGGGCCTATATAATCTGTACCTGAAACTGAATGGGGGTCGATCGTTCTGACCAGACTTGCATGTCTTGGGAAGCCGGTCGACCCCAGCTAGCTGGAAAGTAAAGACTCTGCTTGATTTTTACATCTCCAATCCCATGTATTTGTTATCTAGAGGGGACCCATCGAGTCACGGACCCTAACATTTCCTAAATGCACTACCAAGGCTCTGTATGATTCCAACTTTCATGAATTAGAAATTAAAAAGAAGTACCAAAAAGAGCATTAACAAAAAACATTGGCTACATTGATAGAAAGATAGATACTACAAATTTTCAGAATGAACCAAGTGTACGTGCACTTCCACTGGACAATTGATCAAGAATACTTTATTAGTATTACTTAATTTAAAGTACCTATATTTGTTGTGTTGTACATGAATTTATCCACTATGTTAGTTAACAGATCTAATGTTACTTGACACCCAAATGCAAGCAAATTAAAGTCAATCACCCTTGATCATAATCTCAGCTAACTATATTTATTAAGGAGTTTGGGTCAGCTCTCAATTGCTACTGAACTCAATTTCTTCACATGTAAATTAAGACAGATACTACTTAAAAATAACTAAATTTTAAGATAAGCTTTACTCATGGTTATTGTGAAAATAGATATAAAGATTGCTTCATGAAACTATAATTTATCAAAAAAGTTATGCACTTAGAGAGAAACTATTCCTTTTTTTTTCACAAAGTATATATCAAAAGAATGACCTTATCTGACTGTTGTTTTTCTTCTACTTAATTGCATTAGTTACTTTTCTGTCCTGTGTTAAAAATATCATGACCAAGGACAAGTTATAGAAGAAAGAGTTTATTTTGTTTTACAGTTCTAGTCAAATGAATACACCATGGCAGGGAGGCATGGTATCAGCAGTCAGAAGTGGGGAGATCATGTCTTCGAACCCAAACATGAAGCAGACAGAGTGAATGGAAAATGGGATAGGCTATGAGTTTTCAAAGCCAGCCCCAAATGACATGCTTCCTCCATCAGGACTGTACCTCCTAAACCTCCCCAAACAGTGCCACTAACTGGGGACCAAGTGTTCAAATGCGCAAACTTATGTGGGACATCCTCATTCAAATCAACACAGTAATTTATTAAGAATTTCTTTAACAGAATATTATAAAGCAAAATAATTATAAGTTTCAGTCTAAAATGAATACTAACAGTTAATTTAACTTTGCTTAAGAATAGGTTCTTCGGGGCTGAGGAGATGGTTCAGCGGTTAACACTGGTTGTTCTTGCAGAAAACCCCAGCACCCACATTGCAGGTAACAACTGTCCATAACTCCAGTCCCAAGGGATCCAACAGCCTCTTCTGACCTCTGTGAGCATTGCACAACATGTACTTACCTACATATAGGCAATACACACATACACATAAAAAAATAAATAAAAAAATAATAATAGGTTCTTCAAAACTTACCAGGACTGTTGAAGTTCAGATCAGGTACCATGTTAAAGCAACATACATCCTTACATCTATATCTACTAGGTGAAATCTATATAATAGTTTGACACTATCTTTTACTCTCTTACCAGCCGTTTGTGACCCCAGCAAGAGGGTCCCACTGTTCCATCTTTAGGCAAAAACAGGAAGGCTAAATGGGGCAGGGGTGGGGAGGCTTGCTTCAAAAAATGACCTCTGCTAGAAATTAATTGCACTTCACTTTTTAATATATTTTAATTTACTGACCAAAGTTTTAAAAACTTTGTATGATAAGACATACATATTTTGTATTATCTGCTAAAATATTATTAGCTTTGCTTGTCTTAAATACAGAAGAAAAGTTTAAAACCATAAGCATTTTATGTTCATATGTTATTGTTGTCTATTGAAAGATAAATATGAAATAGTTAATCCTATTTTTTTTTTTTTAGACAAACTTAAGCTTTATTAGGGGAAGGGTGGTAGAGGAGGCTTCTGTGTTGAACAGATTACATTACAGAGCTGTGAAGCCTGGGCATGACAGAGCTGGAGGAAGGGGCCTTTCAGAAGGATCTTGGCCAGTATGTCTACACCCGTGGGTGAAGAACAAGAGTACCCATCTCAAAAGCGGCCATGCCGGTGGTCTGGGGAACGCCGTCGGTTCCTTTCTCGGGGATGGTGGCCTGTATGGAACCTTTTGGGTGACCTGTGTCTGGTTCCCCTTCCATAGAGCTGCCAACGGAGATTCCTGGATATGGGTCGCAGGTGCATGAAGTTGCAGAAGCCACCTCTGGTGCACTCCCCCATCTCATACTGCCGGCAGCATGACTCCCGGAAGTCAGTGACAGGAGACAGCTCAGCGTGCACAGCCTGTCCGTGGAACCAACGGTTATTGAGTTCAGCCACAGCCCGCTCTGCATCCTCCTCTCGTCGGAACTCAAAGAAGTTATCATAGTGTTCCTGCACCTCCACGTCGCTCACGTGACAATGTGATCCATCGGGGGTTTGGGCCATATTCTGTGGATTCCGGTACAGGTTGAGCAGCACTATGGTCTGAACAAAATTTAAAAAGGACCTGAGCTGCATGCAGAGTGGCTATGAGGTTGGAGAGTAAGGTATGAACCAGAGGTGCATAAGTTTATCACTAATGCTTGTCCTTAAGAAAGTACCAGGCTAGGCTGGGCATTGTGGCGCACACCTTTAATCCCAGCCCTTGGGAGGCAGACGCAGGCATATTTCTCTGAGTTCGAGGCCAGCCTGGTCTAGACGTGAGTTCCAGGTCAGCTGGAGCTACAGGGAGACCTTGTCTCAAAAAAAATTAAAAAGAGGGGGAAAAAAAAGAGCTAGGACATCCACAGCTGGGGTGCCACATGCTTTGCAAGCCGGGAGTGATGGCATATGCCTGTAGTCCCAGCATTTGGGAGGCAGAGGCAGGAGGATCTTTGTGAGCTCAAGGCCAGCCTGGTCATATAGTTCCAGGCCACCTGGGGCCAGAGAGGAGAGACAGAGGCAGACAGAGAGACAGAGAGACAGAGAGAGAGGAGAGGGGGAGAGAGGGAGGGAGAGGGGGGGAGAGGGAGGGACGGAGGGGGAGAGGGAGAGACAGGGAGGGAGGGAGGGAGACAATCCTATTATTTTATACTATGTTTTACACTAGGATCTTTTATTATTTTTTATTTTTAAATTATTAAATTGTGTGTGTGTGCACTTGCCGATGTAAGAGCAGATGCCTATAATATCCAGGTGACGATTTCAGATCCCTAGCAGCTGGAGTTATGGTGATTCTAAGCCACCTCATGTGAGTGCCTGGAACTGAGCTCAGATCCTCTGGAAGAGCAGCAAGCATTCTTAACTTCTGAATCAGCTCTCTAGCTCCTAGGATTCTTTATTACCATTTACTTTAATCATGTCTTCCTGACCCCAGGAAAACATACATAATCCATTTTCATTGGTCAAATGCATTGGAGTATTGAAGAAGCTTAGTATGTCTCTGTATGTATCTATCAGATCTATGATAGATAGATAAATAGGTAGATGATAGATAGATAGATGATAGATAGATAGACAGAGATATGTATATATAATTTTCACCTGGAGTATAGGATTATGAGGCAACAAATTAAGAAATAAGCCTACTTGATATGAGGAGTAAGTATGGGGTCTGTAGCTCTACTTCACTGATGGTGTTTTTCAAGGGAGACTGATGAATTTTCTTTATAAGTATTTCATATATGGAAGTTTTGCCCACTTTATGAATGTGATAATGACAATGACCTTGCTTCATTTTCAAAGAAAGAAAGAAAACAGAAAAGGCACAACTTCTTAAAAGCCTTATCCTGGAAATTTCACAGAACACGTTTTTCCATGGCACAAACACAACTGCAAATAGTACTATGTGACAAGGAAAAAGAAATTACATCTGGATTATGTTGAGTAAGAGCCCAGCACACTCTGATCATGTTTATGGAAGTTAATGATTATTCCAAAGAAGAGCAAAGAACTTCAGCAGGACCAAATCCAGGTTCCTTGATTTTGCAGTGATGAAGTTTGTATTGTGAAAACTTATTCAGACAGGATGATCAGAGAAACGATATCACACTGGGTCTGGTATCAAAATGTCTCAGTATAGTATATATATGTTATCATATGAAGAACTGGAACTTACTTTATGAATAATTATTAGCATGTCCTAATATTATATAACAATATTGAGAAATTAGTTGAATATATATATATACTATATTAATAGCTTATTGCACACTACCTTGAATAGGTTTCTATTTTTACATATTCTTATTATCTTATTTATAATGGAAAATTACATGATCAAACAATTACTATCTAAAGACTAATGAAATGTACTCAAAAGTATATGATTTAGAAAATAAACTAGAGATAGTGTATTGTAAAATCATAAGCATTAATGATCATGTGTTATTTTAGGATGCTGAAAGATAAATATACAATAATATTATATATTTTATTAGAATTCTTAAGTCTATTTAAAAAATTGTGTGTGTGTGTGTTTGTATCTACATATGATTAGAGATATTTTTTGTTTAGTACAGGACTTGCCTGTAATACTTGAGGAGATAGATTCAATCACAAGTAAACAAAAGGTGATAATACAATCCATTAATACATAATAATAATAGTATTTTCATTTTTCAGTAAAACCTTATGTCAAATGATTAGTCAGGCACTGCAACTTTAGTTTCCTTGTCTTGTGCATTAAGCTCCCATTTGTTACATCTGTTTGCTTTAGTTTTTTTACTTCAAATGGATGGTAAAGACAAGAGTAACTACAGATAAGGCAGAGAGGGTGGGGGAAAATATGATGAATTGTTACATTATTTTTACTAGTTAATCTTGCTGGCAATTACATTGATTTATGTCTTCTTTTTAAAAGGTTCAAATTACACTATAATAATCTTCTTGGAAGGTTAAGCTTTTAGTGAGGAGTCATTTAAAAACAAATATTTATACAGCTTTTACTGTGTATAAATGTAAAATATAATAACATTTACAGTCTTAAAATGATTTGTTATTGAAATTCTAAGCAAAATATTAAGATATCCTGATATAATACCCTAGTTTAATAACATAGCTGATAATCTTGAGGCAAACCTTTTTTAAAATTTTTTAATAACATAATCAATCACACATCTAAAAGCTGTCTTGCAGTTAATATATAAAACAAATGTCCAGTTATTTTAGCTTTAGTATTAACATTAACTACACTTTACTAACAATTTTATTTACTATCATTAATTAATTCACTTAATTAATTGTGTGGTATAATGAGAACTGAAAAAAAAATCTTAGTTTTCTAGATAGTTCCAAGAGACTGTGAAAAATTACAGCTTTGCAATACATAGTGATTAGCCTATCCTGAGATCACCAATGAGATTAATGTGATACTGACCAATTGAAAATAGTGTGGAATGCAACTTCCAGGACTGACAAGGAAATGAATCGATCAAAAATTTGTACCGTTCTTGCACTTCTTTCTGTTTTATGAAACACAGACAAAAACCTGTAGAAGGAGGACTCACATAATTAGGCCATGGGACTGGCATATGGTGCTAAGCCCACCCCTTCCATCTAGGGTGTGAGAAAAATAACTTCATTATTCACTTAACTCTCTCACCAGCAGGTAAAATAATTCATCAGAAATGAATGCATTTTATATATAATAGCAATATTTTACCAAGTACTTATGCCTTAATGGTTGAAATATTGAATGAAAGCTATACTAAATAAGTGTTGTAAGTACTGCAAGTAATTAGAAATTGCTTTTGCCAACAACCAGTGAATACTAATGGGACCCCCCAAGGCAAGTCAAAGAAAGACAAAACCCTAGCATCTCTTTCTTCACTTTGAATCTGTCTTCTGAACTAAACAGACATGCTTAAATCTATATACAGGCATGTTAATCATTCCAGGTGTTTCTTGCTAAAATCTGGTGATTTCTAATCTACCACTCTCCCTTCAAGATTTAAGGCACCAAGAAAACAGTAAATGAGGTATCATTCTGTCAGCCTTTACAATGATTTTTTTCTTGCCCCTGAACATTAAATTGGTAATTTACACCTTCTGTTTAAACATGTTGAAAGCAGACTCTAGGAGTGTGGAGGCCTTCCCGTGTCTCCTTGAAAACTTCCTGTTCTGAGGTAGGCTGCCCCCCCCCCAACTCTGTAACAAGTAGAAGGGAAAAGAACAGCATCTAAGGACATTCATTCCAAAGTTGAGTTCTTGAGAACTAGAAGCTGCTGTTACTGTATCATCTCTGGGGAATGTTACAATGTGCAAAACTCACTTGTCAGATTAAACATCTATTGACAACCTGTGCTTATCTAAATAAAAGTATCAATGTGTAAAAATAAAACAAAAATAATCCCATAGTCCAACAGATGATTTTATCTGCAAGAGGATTTAGGTGGTATTCATTTGGATAAGCATAGAAAACTAATCTTTGCCTTTACATCCTCTGAAATGCTCACATATCAATCATGATGAGCCACTTCAATAAAGTTCAGCAATGCTATCTATTATGGTAGACACTAGGTGATCAGTGGTCAGTTTCAGGTTTAAATCTGCAACATAAAAATGCTGAAATTCAGTTCTTCAGTCATTTTAACTACATTTCAAATGGTATACTGCTAGTGACTATAATGTATTAAACAGCAAACATAGAAAGACTTTCTAGTGGATGCAGTGAATGGCTTTGATGAGGATTAGTTTGCACACAGGATAGGAAACCAGGCAGAAATGAACTGAGTCATCCAGCAGAAATAAAATATTCTCTAACTGGTTAATTTCCCCAAGCCTCAATTTATTTTTCAGTAAAATATGCATAGTATAGCTACGAAATGAGTTTTTTGTAAATCAAAAGTGAAAAAGAAAATTCTTAGGACAAACTCTGGTAGTCAAAAAAATCTATTAATGAAAATTAGCTGCCAGTATTAAAATCATAATAACTACTTTGTTTATATGTAAATCTACAGCTTTAAATGACGTTTTTAGGAACTAGTTTGTCAAAATTCCTGCATCTCCATCTTTGCTTTCACCTGAAATCGCTGACATATTTATTCCTTTGACACATAGTT
>NW_008352267.1:773075-791440 GCF_000622305.1 Nannospalax galili | reverse complement strand
AAAATATTGGATTTCATACTTCACATCTTCAGATATGTCTAGAGTAGAAAAGAAATGTATTGTGGTAGTTCCAAAGGGACACAATTCAGGACACTTTATGAACTATGTAAAAGATGTTTTATGAAAATCATCAGTGTGATTTAAAGTTACATTTTTATAATAGTACGTTGAAATCTATTTTAATTTGAAAGAGAAGTATCTATTTCAGTTTAAAAATATGTAAAAGGAAAAAATGAATGGCTTATGTTGTGTAGCATGTCAAATGCACTACAATGTAAGCATGTAGAAACTGAGGCACATTGGTTATCATTAAATAAACAGAATTTCATCAGTATAGATGCCAGTGACAGGTACTGTCTCCTAAGAATTCAAGAAATAGAGACTTTCACATTCCATTTTGGGATATTACAAATAGAGAAGGGAGATAATGCACTTGAAGTAACTGCACACACAATGCAGTAAGTCTCAGTGATGTGACAAGGAACTGTCCTGAGTCAAAATTAAATACATATTAAGTAAAGGAAAACAAATAAATTATATGAGAATCTGTTAGAAGAACCCATCCACATGTTTCAGGTAGTCTTATACTGAAATAAATTACTAAGAAATAATACTATCTTTCAATAGAATCAAAGACAGAGCAGGGAAAATTAAGAAATCATTCATGAAGTAAATGGCAATAAAAAGTATACAGAGAGCCAGGCGTGGTGGGGCACACCTTTAATCCCAGCACTTGGGAGTCAGAGGCAAGTGAATCTTTGTGAGTTTGAGGCCAGCCTGGTCTACATAGTGAGCTCCAGGACAGCTGGAACTACAGGGAGACCCTGTCTCAAAAAGACAAAAAAAAAAAGTATACAGAGAAATTGTTACGAGAAGAATATGTCAAAAGTGTCTTTAAAAAAAGTAAGAGGAGACCTCATAAAGCATGTATATGGTCCTAATGGTGAATGTTACCATGCAGTTTGCTTCCAGTATTTTAAATATTTTGAGTATGTACACAACTTAATCAAATTCGATATTCAGAAAAATTATATTTAGGAAAATGATGGTTTATTGGAGAGTGAAACATCATAGGTAGAAAATTCTTTTAGAACAGAATGTATTTATCCAGGAGATGAGGGCCTAGACTAAGACTGTGGGTGTGAGAAATGGAAAGAGAAAGTTTTAGTTATTAGCACAATTTTACAATTCATTAAATATTGAAGTGAAAGGGAAATAGTGTTTGTTATTGTTGGCTTCTGTTGTCAACTTGAAATGCCTGGAAACCTTCAGTTGGTGAATTTGTCAGATTGGTCTGTGGCCATGTCTTTGAGGCATTTTCTTGATTGTTGAATAATGTGTATGTGTGTGTGTTGGTGGGGCTGGGGGGTCCTGGGTTGTATGGGAAAGCAGGATGAGCACAGGCCAGAGAGCAAGTCTATAAGCAGCATTTTTCCATGGCCTGAGCTTTGATTCCTGCCTTGAGCTCCTGATTTGGCTTTCCACAAAGATGGACTATTCCATGCGTGTGTCAGACAAATGAGCTTTTTCCTCCCCAAGTTGTTTTAGGCCAGTGTTTTATCATGGAAATACAAAGCAAATTAGGACAATTTAAAAATATTTCTAAATTCTATGTCGACTGTAATTTTAACTTTTATATTAATCAAAATGTAATTTCATTCATTAAGCATTAGTTTTATGAGAAAATATTTGGGAACATTATTTCAAAATATATTTGGTGGTTAGGAGCATAGTTTAATCACAAAAGTGTTAAATTTACTTGTTTACTTGGTCCTCAGAAACATGCCAGGCATGGTGGCACTTGTAATCCCAGCAAAGAGGAGGGGGAGACAGCAGGATCCCTGGGGCTGGCTCCCTGGTCAGCCAGTCTGGTGTATTTGCTGAGCTACAGGCCAATGAGAAATCTGTCAGTGGAAGTGGATGCTGTTCCTGAAGTGACACCCAAGGTTGTTTTCTGGGTTTGACTTACATGGACACAGACATGTATGTATACTCTCATATACACACATAGACATCTGTGCACACATATATACAAATCCACGCATAAAAACCTACATAGAGATAACTCAGTTGGTAAAGTGCTTTGCTGTAGAAGCCTGACAATCTCAGTTCAGATCCTTAGAACCCTCACAAAATGTCAAGCACATGCATCTTTAATGCGATGTCGATCAACTGGGAGGTGGGAGGTAGAGATGGGAGAATCACTGGCAGTTCACAGTCCAAGTAACCACATGTACTGTGGCACACCTATAATTACACTTACACTCTCACTCTCTCACACAGAAACATACACACAATCACCCAAATACACACACACACACACACAAAGACACACAAATGTGTACAATTATGCAATTCAAATTGTATTGAATTTCTAAGGAAAGCATGGCTTCAGTTACAAGCTATGAGAAAATAAATATATCTGTCATTTTAAGCAAACAATTCTGTTAACATATCTTTCAATTATTTTCAGTAAGAAGAGTTAACATAATCTTTTGGAGTATTCAGTATTTAAGTAATAAGATAGTTTTGTATTCCAATTTTAATTAAGGTAATATATTTTAGACTGAATGCATAATATATTTTTTGAAATATGCTTTATTTTAAAATAATGGTACTATTTATTTATTTATCATTTTTTTAAATAATGATGACTCTGATCCCTTAGTAAATTGTTAACTGATATTGTCAAGATATTTAGCTTAACTTCTATCATGTTTGAAATAAATCATATTGTCTGTGGCAAATTCTAAATTAATAATAATTGTATGTGTATATCTATTTATTCACTCTTTTTGGTATAGATAGATGATGATAGATAGATAGATAGATAGATAGATAGATAGATACATAGATAGATAGATAGATAGATAGATAGATGCATATAGGTGTGTCTTTATTTGCCTATGACCATGGATGCCATCAACTTCCCTTATTTGCCTGGAACTCACCAATTAAGCTACAACGGGTAACTAGGGAGCCCCAGGGATCCACCGGTCTCTGCCTCCCAGGCCTACACCAGGATTGCAGGTGTGCACTACTACTCTGGAAATTTTGAGTATGTGTCCTAGTAGTCAAACTTAGTTTTTTATTTGCAAGGCAAGTACATAATCAACTAAGGAATATCCTTAGAATCTGAAATTAGTTTTGCTTTACCATCAATTTTTAAAGGAGGGTTTTTGTAATAGAAAAGGAAATATGAAAAGCCTGGATTCTAGAGAATTTTCTATCTTCTTGTAGTGTTGCCTCTTAACACATGCATTTTGTGTTTTTTAGTTATTATATTCTCTGATTACTCTGTTTGTAAAATCATGAGATTAGATGAAATGACTACGATGTGTTTTATCATTGATAAGTCTTGTATTAATTAATTTTCTGTTGTTCTGATAAAATACCATGAACAAGGAAATTTATAGAAGCAAGAGTTTATTGGCTAAGCAGAAAATGGGAGCTAACATCTGGTGGGCCCAGTGAATAGACCCACACTGAAGGACATTTGGGGATCAAATCAGACTATAGAGGCCTTATTATATAAATAAAATAGAGTACATTAAAATGGGCACAGGGCAATGGATAGAGTGGGAGATGTATGGATAGGGGAGGGAATCTAAACACCATCACACTATATTTGCACAAAAATTCAACAGAAAATAAAATTACTCTTTAGAAAGGAAAAATAAGTGCACAGTAAATAGAGAGAGGGACAAACTGGATGGAGGAACACCATGAATTATGAAATCCTGCGCCTGGTGACATGTTTCCTCTTCATGGCCACATCTCCTAAAGTTTCCATGATCCTCCATCAATGAGTGCAACTAACCAAGTGTTCAAATGTGGTTGACATTTCATTCAACCACACATGTTTATTATACATCTCAATGAATTCCTTCCTTAAGATTAAAAAAAAATTCCCTTAATGTAAATATTACGATGTAATCGATTAATAATAAGTATTATTATTATTACTGAATTTCAATCAGTAGTAACATCAAAATTATTACTATATAAAACTGTATAGATCAGGGGCTGGAGAGATGGCTCAGCGGTTAAGAGCACTGACTGATCTTGCAGAGAACCCGGGTTCAGTTCCCAACACCCACATGGTGGCTATGAACCGTCCCTAACTCCAGTTCTAGGGGAATCTGAAGTCCTCTTCTGACCTCCACAGCATTGCATGACATGGGTGCACTCACATACACACAGGCAATACACTCATATGCATAAAATAAAAATAATAAAATATCTCTAAAAATAGTATGTATCAACTCAATTTTTAAATAATCTCATATATATTGCATTCACTCACTGTAAACTCACATTTCAGATCTAAGATGGTACTCATCCTTTAATTGAATATTAGCAAAGTAAGAATGAATGCATTTCTAACTAAAAGAAGTTTATTCCACAGCCAAGTAAATGATCCTGAAAATAGCTTTACACCAATGGATTCTAATTGAAATTTAGGAGAGTGCCATTAATTTCACCAGCTGTTCCTATTGGAATAGAAAGTGTTATGAAAAACATAAACCCGCATGTTAAAGGAGGGCAAGCAAGTTCTTTAAACAGCAGACTTCATATAATGAAAGAAGGCTCACTTGTTTCAGTAAATTTCTCCATTTTTGGGATAAGGAGAACATTTTCATAACCATATCTGTCATGTTAACAATGATTTGTATACCAAATTACAGAGGAATAATAAGAGTTCGTTATAACTTGAAGTAGCATATTGTATCAGTAGATTGTGTGTAGATTCAAGATCCAAAGAGTTAAATCATATAAATGATAGAAATAATGAAAAGAATTATATGTCTGGGGCTAGAGAGATGGCTTTAGTCACTTAAAGCACTAGCTGCTCTTACAGAGGACTGGAGTTTGGTTCCCAGTACCCAAATGGTGGCTAACAACTGTTGGTAACCTCAGTTTCAAGGGGTCTGACACCTTCTCACCACAGGCTCACTTACGTGCATTCAGACAATACACTCATACACATAAAATAAAAATAACAAATACAAATATGTTTTAAAGAATCATATTCGAGGGCTGGAGAGACAGTTTAGTAGCGAAGACCACTGGCTACTTTTGTGGAAGACCCAGTTTCAATTCCTAGCACCCACATGGTGACTAACACCTCTGTGTAACTCCAGTTCCAGGGGATCCAATGCCCTCCTTTGGTCTCTATGGGCATTACACTACTTAGGCACACTTACACACATAAAAATAAACATTTTAAAAAGAACTATATTAGAGTACTTTATTCTACTTATTTCTCTTTAAACTGTATGTTAGTTACTCTGAATTTAATAAACTAAGAAATTCATTTACTGTTTACTCTTCTCCCTTTAAATAAACATTTATAGGAAACAAGCAAAAGTCAAGATAGTACAAATAAAACTGCTGGATCTTCTATGTAAAACAATAAGACTGAGGGAAATGAGGTAGTGGAGAGTCTGGAACTTGTGGTGAAACATAGCAGCAAACTTCTTTATTTGCCCATGTCTCCCAGATATGTGATTGTTGAATACAGCCACACAGAGACATCAGCCAATGCAGAAAAACATAGGAATTCACCAATAACAGCATGTACTCTCTCTCTGACCATGACCAGAAAAAACATAGCAGTAAGAATGAAAACTCTAGGGCTATAAATCTTCCATTCTAGCCAAGCATCACTGTAGTCTTAATCCATTCATGCCAGCATATGCCCAGTGGAGAGTTGAGGATGGAATTATAATGAGTTATCTTGAATATCCCTGCTATGCTATCAGAGAAGGCCAAGTAGGAACATACCATCATCTCTGGCTGTAAAGAAGTCCAAATTCTCCACAGTTTTAGCAGAACACCTGAGTCAACATGGAATAACCTCTTGACCATACTTGCATCCTTCTTTACTACTGCCATCTGACTTGGTGTGAGAAGAAATTCACAGGACTTTCATTACTTTCCCATAAAAAACTCCACCTTGTTTCTTCTGGAGTCTATGAGAGCCTGAAATCTCATCACTGTATTCATGTGGCCAAGAAAACCAACTAGTGAACATGAAACTCTTTCACCTGCAGTAATTAGGCAGCCCTTGTCCCCTCATCTTAAAGAATTTTGTCTACAGGTATGACAGAAAGTCATTAAGAGTCAGTTTAATGCTGTAACTTTTATTAGAAAACTAGTGTTGGTTTCTCCCCAATACCATGTGAACTGTCATATTCTTAAGCCTGATATTGATGTCAAGAATGGGCTCCATCTTAGTAAGTGGACCTAAAATCCAATTGAAGAGTGGTTTGTTACACCCATAATATTTATGTCACTCTTGTACACATGGGCATAACTTTCTAGGTCAGCTGTTATTGTAGTTTACAGGATTGACTGCTGCATAAGGATGATTCCTTAATTTTTTCTTCTGATAGCTTCATAGCACCTTCCAGCACTATGAAGAGTAGAGATGAGGCTCTGAAGTCAGCCCTTGCTTGATTTCTCCTGATTTGTTCTATAGCTCAAGTATGTAGTGTCTTCAATAGTAGATCTTACTATATAGTTCTGGTTGGTAAACAAGAGCAGGGGCAATGACCAGTATTGTTTGAAGGCCTAGGTATCCATGGTCACCAGCTTCTAGAGAAGTAGCAATTCCTGGCATTGAAGGGTTTTTTTTGTATTAGCCTATGATGTCTAGAAAGGGCAATGTTGCCCTGTTATAGAATAACTCCTTTTAATTTCTTTTTATTATACATTTATATATTCTTTAAGAAGCGTCTATAGTGTCAGCTTTACCTAAAGGCCTTTAATTATACTTTCCTTCCTGATATGCCCTCCTCTGCCCTTTCCTCCCATTTCCTACCCAATTTCCTTTGCTAGTCTAATGCTCCTCCTTCCCCCTTCAAATCACTCCTCCAAGAAAGCCTCTGCCACCACCAGCACCATTACCCATAGGCATTTATTAGTTTCATCAGCTCTCAGAATTTTCAAATTGAAACACCCATATCAATAATTTCAAAGCTAGTATCCAGCTATGAGAGAGAAGATACAGCATGGGTGACAACTTATGGAAGTTGAAGCCCTGAAGCTCTCTGCAGGACTTGCAGGTCACAAAGCACAAAGTCTCCCCAAAGAACCTCAGCTGATTAGAGGTTCTGTCCCCATTTCACTTGTTTACTGCTTTTATCATCCTGAAGAGAGACTTCAGAATCATGTTAGTATCAGACTTTTTGGACTTCTGAAGTTTGCTAATTTCCTGAGTCTCCTGAGCCTCCGTTGAGGAAGGAATGCTACAGTTCACAGAAAATTGATGCATATTAGGATTATAGACAGCAGTGGCAAGAACCCAGAAAAATATCTTCAATATATTGTCCTCAGTATACATATTAGCTACAATTAATCTGTCAATCATCATCTTTCTATCTCTATTTATCTATCTCTATCTCTATCTATGATCTTTCAACATATTGAAATACATATAATATATATAATTCTAAGGATCTTAGAGCATTTTCTGGAGATTCCTTCTTCATACTGATTAGAATGGGATGCAAAGATATGGTTTGTGCTCTGTAATTTTGGATACAAAGAACATCAATCAAAAAATATCATATACTGTGTGTTTACTAGGATCATGTACAGCAACAAAACCAACTAACCAAACACACCTCTAAGCTGTCCCAAATGACTGAGAAAAGGAAACTTTCATAATTTCTAAGCTACTGTTTCAAGGCAAAAATCTACAATGACTCCGATAGGATATATAGGCTTTTCTTGTATACTCTTAAAATAATAAAGAAAGAACTTTCTATTTTTACAAGGTTACATTGAAAGGAGACATTCTATCTGGCTCTCTTCATTATAAAGCTATACTCTGTGGTTTTAACTTGTTCATTATGGACACAGTAAGGACAGTAAAGGAGCCCTACATAATTAGTCATTAGTCAGGCAAATAATCTTGATGTTAGTGATTGTTACTGGAGTAAACAAATAAAAGTGCCTTATTTTAAAGTGTCTGCTATATCAGTATTTTGTACTTCTTCTAAATAAATTTAGCCAAAACCTGAATTGTGGATTTTTTATTCCAATCATGCCTTCGGATGAGCACATTTTCTGTTTTCCTTGTATAGCTTATTTATTTCACCATTTTTTTTTGTACTTTTGTCCTGCTCTGTGGCAGGACTCAAGATAAACGTTATTCCCTCAAATTATTTTCTTTGCCTAAAGAAAGAGCATAACATTATGGTTTATACAAATTCTGTACTACAAAGTTTAAAATGCAAAACTCAAACATGGAATTCACCATTACTATATTCTCCTAAAGAAAAGATGAACTTATTACCAAGAGACTCTATTCTTCCCTTCAAGATGAATAATTATGTTCCCAATAATCAAGAATAAATAATTAAGGCATTTTCTTCCATCTAACAACTCATTGCACACACACAGACACAGACACCCCCCCACACACACATATGTGTGTGTGTGTGTGTGTGTGTGTGTATCTTTAGCTGCTTGATTCCTTGTCAAAGTTAGTAGCTAATCTTAGTATATTACGCTACTATGTCTTTGTACTTTTACTGAATAAAAGAACAGAAATTTGTATTGTCCAGTCTGGAGTCTAAAGAACAAGATCAAGGTGCTGGCAAGTTCAACACTGGCTGGCAGCAATGTTGTCTTCCTCAGTAATGACCAAGATTTCTCATTCCCTGGACAGGACAAACATGGTAAACCCATGGTGAAAGGTCGAAGAATCAAAACAAGATGTGTTTGTGCCCTCAGTCATTTCATAACATCCAAGCCATCACTTAATTTAGTCTCATGAGTGTTCCATCTTCAACACTATCATGATGGACATTGCTTCAATACATGAATTTTGGGGTACATGCGAACTACAGTTTAAACCAAGACTCACATTCTTTCTTTTAAATTAAATTCTTACAGAATTCTTCAGCAAAAACAAAATAAAACAACAATAACAACAACAACAAAACCATACTCCCTTAGTTTCAAAAATAAACAAAAACCAATGTGCTTAGTATATAGCAAAAGCTAAATAGAATATTCATTATTGTGCTGTGTTACAGCCTAAGTTTTGTTACCTTCATAGAGGACTTAGACACATTGACATCTGCTTACCAGTTCTCACATGAATTTCTGTGAAAATGAAAATATTCATGCTCAGTAATAATTAAGAACAATATTATCACAGTGCAAAGTAAAAGAGGTACTCAAAATTAAATGTGTTAAAATCATATATCTGATTTGGTAGCGCTACTTCCCACCTGCATATGTGTTCATAAAATCATGAAAACTCATTACATGTACACTAGTATTTAAAAATTAAATACATAAATTTTCAAGCTCCCACATCCCTTTCTCCTTCTAGCCTTGGGCACAGGCCCACTTCTTTTCTTGGGACCCCAGACATCTGTACTACCCTTTTGGCCCAGATCCTCCCTACTGCTTCCTGATCCTTTGCACCCAGACCAACCCATTCTTCAGTCTACTTCCCTAGAGACCTCACAGACTGTCTCCACCCCCAACTTGCCTTTGTGCACCACAGACCTGAGTTCTTCCCTGACTGCCCCCACTCTTAAACTGCCTGGGGTTCCTGAGATCAGCCTTCTTCCCTGGTAAGCTTAACTCTGCCCACTGCACCTCGACTCCCATGACCTGATTCATTCTCTCAGCTCCCACATCCCTTTCTCCTTCTAGCCCTGGGCATAGGCCCACTTCTTCTCTTGGGACCCCAGACCTCAGGACTACCCTGTTGTCCCAGATTCCCACACTGCTTCCTGATCCTTTGCACTTAAACCATCCCGATTCCTCATTCTACTTCCCTAGAGACCTCACAGCCTGCCCCCATTCCCAACTTGGATTTGCACACCAGAGGCCAGCCTTCTTCCCTGCCCATTCCCTAGGCAGTCCAACTTCTCAGCATCCCAATCAGGAAGACAGACCTACTCAGTCAGGACCCTGACCAGTCTACTGATCAGCAAGAACTTGAAATCCCAATCAATTCCTCATTCATACCTAAACAAAAAGTAACTAAGCTACATAAACATTATTAAATGAACCAAAATTAAACAAAAACAGATTAGAAGTTATTGCTGCACACATAACCAACAAAGTACATCCATATGTCCAAACAGCAATGCAAAAACACAAACAATATGAAAAACGAGGAAAATATTTCCCCCCAAAACCACAGTAGTCCTACAGAAGTACACAGCACTGAGAAACACCATGGAGAGAATTTAAAAGAAAAATCATAAATGCGATAAAAAAATTCAAGAAAATATAAACAACTCAAAGAACTCAAAGAGGAAAAGCAAACACTTTTGATGGAAGCCCAAGAATATACAAATATTGGCTTAAAGAAATATCAAAAACAATTCATAAATTGAAAATCAAATTCACTAAAGGATAGAAATAATGAAGAAAACACAAACAGAAATGAAGATGGGACTGAAAATCTCAATAAACCAATTAGGAACAACAGGAGAAAGTCTCACAAGCAGAATGAATGAAATGGAAAGCAGAATATGAAGACTGCAAGATAAAGTTGAAGATCTGGACTCCTTAAGCACAGATTATGCAAAATTCAAAACAAACAAATAAACAAACAAACAAACAACAACAAAAAGAAAACCCCACAGGAATGGAATACTCAGGAAATATGAAACAACATGAAATGAGAACACTATGTGCGTACAGAAAGGAGAAGAAACTCAAACCAATGTCATCGAACAGATCTTCCATAGGATTATAGAAGAAAAATTCCCTAAATTAAGGAAGGATATAGAGATTCAAAAAGCACAGAGAACACCTTTAAGACATGAGGAAAACAGAAAATACCCAGGATATACTATATTAAAAACATTAAATGTGCAGAACAAAGAGAGGGTACTGAAAGCTGCTAGAGAAAAACAGCAAGTTACATATAAGGGAAAACCCATCAGAATTACAGCTGGCTTTTCAGTGCAAACGATGAACCCAGAAGAACATGGAACCAATTACTCCTAATTCTAAACAACCACAGATGTCAACCTGAGTACTTTATCCAGAAAACCTGTCTATCAAGATCGAAGGGGAGCAGACAATTTTCCATGAAACAAATAGGCTGAAGGAATTCATGTCTTCCAAACCAGTACCACAAAGAATACTTGAAGCAATACAAAAGTCCAAAGAAAGGAATGAGTATGACCAAAAGGCTACAGACAGAAAATAAAGGTATAATATTATAAACAGAAAATAGGGCCACAAACACAATGAAATTAAAATGACAAGATATAATACACACCTTTCAATAATAACACAAAATATCAATGGCCTCAACTCTCCTGTCAAAAGACACAGGCTGGTGCAATGGATCAAGAAAGAAAATCCATCTTTTTGTTGTCTTCAAGAAACTCATCTCACCTTCAAGGATAGACACTATCTTATGGTGAAAGGGTAGAAAAAAATGTTCCAAGTAAATATCCCTAAGAAGCAAGGTGTCAAAATTCTAATATCTGACAAAATAGACTTCAAATTAAAGCTCATCAAAAGAAATAAGGAGGATCTTTTCTTTCTAATCCAAAGAACAACGATGAAGAAGATATTACAATCATTAACCTTTATGTTCCAAACTCTGGAGCATACTTTCATAAAATCCATAGTCCAAGACTATAAAACAGAGATTGGCAACAACTCAGTGATTGTGGGTGACGTTAATGTCCTGCTTTCTTCAACAGACAGGTCAAATGGACAGAGAATAAACAGAGCGACAACTGATTTAAATGACATTGGACACAAAATGGACCTAACAGATAAACAGAATATTCCACCCAACAACCAAAGAATACACTTTGTACTCAGCAGCTCATGCAAATTATTCTAAAACTGACCACATTCTGGGGCACAAAACAAATCTCAACAAATACAAAAAAGAATTGAAATAATAACCTGCCAAAAAGTTTATAATCAACACCAAAAGAAGCTGTAGTAAATACACAAACTGATGGAGATTAAAAAACACACTCGAGTTATGAATGGGTCAAAGAAGAAATTAAGAAAGAAATAAAAGTATTCCTGGGAGAAAATGAAACAAGAACACAGACAACAAAACCTCTGGGACACCCTAAAAGCAGTCCTAAGAAGGAAGTTTATAGCTCTTAGTGCCTATATTAAAAAATCAGAAAGAGCATATATAAATGACTTAACAGTACAACTTATGATTCTGGAAAGGCAAGAAAAAATCAACCCCAAACCTAGTATATGAGAAGAAATAACAAAACTCAGAGCAGAAATTAATGAAATAGACAAAAAAAGGAAAAAGAAACCAAAAACAATGAATCTAAGAGGTGGTTCTTTGAAAGTTTAAACAAAACAGACAGACCCTTAGCCCAATTAACCAAAAGAGAGAAAGAACAAATCCAAATCAACCAAATCAGAGACAAAAAGGGGAGCATCACAACAGACACCAAAAAATCCAAAACATTGTAAGGAAATAATTTAAAAATCTATACTCCATTAAATTTGAAAACCTGAAAGAATTGGATGAATTCCTACAATCATGGCCACCCATCAAAGTTAAACCCAGAGGAAATCAACAGCCTAAACAGACCCATAACAAATAAAGAAATTGAAACAGTAATAAAAAACCTGCAAATTAAAAAAGTGTAGCCAAGATGGATTCACAGCAGAATTCTACCAGACATTGAAAGAAAATATACAACCAACACTGCTTAAATTATTCAAAAAGATAGAAACAGAGGGAGAACTCCCAAACTCCTTCTATGAAGCCAAAATCACACTAATAAAAAAAACCAGGTAAAGATACAACAAAAAAAGAAAGCTAAAGACCCATATCCTTAATAAACGTAGATGCAAAGATACTCAACAAAATATTTGCAAACTGCATACAGACACACATCAAAAAAGATCATTCACCATGATCAAGTCAGATTTATTCCAGAGATGCAGAGATAGTTCAACATACATAATTCAGTAAATACAATAAAACATATAAATGGACTTAAGTGCAAAAACCATCTATTGAGTCATCTCAATAGATGCAGAAAAGGCATTTGACAAAATCTGACATGCATTCATGTTAAAAATCCTGGAAAGAATTGGTCACATGGGAACATACCTCAACATAATTAAAGCTATATACAGCAAACTCAGATCCAGCATCATCCTAGAGGGAGAACTGGAAGCATTCCCATTAAAATCAGGATCCAGACAGGGATGTCCACTATCTCCACTCCTTTTCAATATAGTACTTGAAAGTCTTGCAAGAGCAGTAAGACAAGAGAAGGAAATTAAAGGAGTACTAATTAGAAAAGAAGAGGTCAAATTATCCATATTTACGTATGATATGATATTATGTATAAGATATCCCAAAAATTCCACTGGAAAGCTGTTAGAATTAAATAATATTTTCAGTAAAATGGCAGAATACAAAACCAACTTACAAAATTAGTAACCTTTCTGTATACCAATAACAAGGAATCAGTGAAAGCACCCAAGGAACTCTACCCTTCTCAGTATCCTTAAAAAAACTACTAAGGAATAAACATAACCAAAGACATAAGAGATCTCTACAAGGAAAATTTGAAAACTTTAAATAAAGAGAGAGGAAGACATTAGGAGATGAAAAGGTCTACAATGCTTATGGGTTGGTAGAATCAATATTGTGAAAATGATTACCTGTCAAAAAAATTTATAGATTCAATGCAATCCCAATCAAAATACCCACGACATTCTTCACAGAGTTTGACAAAATCATCCAAAAATTCATATGGAATCACAAAAGACCCTGAATAGCCAAAACAATCTTGAACAAAAATAACAATGCTGGGAGATCACCATACCAGATCTAAGATTATATTACACAGCTCTAGTCATAAAAACAATATTGTACTGGCCCCAAAACAGACATGTAGATCAATGGACTACAACAGAAGATACAAACATGAATTCATAAAATTTCAACCACGTGATAGTCAACAAAGGTGCAAGAACACCAATGGGGGAAAAGACAGCATCTTCAACAGATTGTGCTGGCAGAACTGGATCTCCACTGGCAGAAAAATGAAACTTGACCCTTATCTTTCACCCTGCACAAAAGTCAACTCCAAATGGATCAAAGACTTCAATATAAACCTAAAACTCTGAATTTTCTAAAAGAAATCATAGGCAACACACTCCAAGACACAGGCACAGGAAAGTCTCTCTAAATTAAACAGCAGCTGTTCAGGAATGAAGGTCAACAATCAGTAAGTGGGACCTCATTAAATAATAAAGTTTCTGTACAGCAAAAGAAACAACCAAGAAAGGGAAGTGGAAACCCACTGAGTGGGAGAAAGTCTTCACCAGCTACACATCCCACAGAAGAGTAGTATCCAGAATATACAAAGACCTCAAAAAAGAAAGAAAGAAAATAAATGACCTAATAAAATGTGGGCAATAGACATAAACATAGAGTTCTCAAATGAAGAAATAAAATGGCTAAGAAGCACCTTAAAAAGTCCTCAACATCCTTAGTAATTAGAGAAAAGCCAGTAAAAACCACTTTAAGATTCCATCTTACTCCAGTCAGATTGGCAAAGATCACGAGAACAAAAGACTACAAATGCTGGAGAGGATGCAGAGAAAGAGGAACACTCATTCACTACTGGTGAGAATGCAACCTTGTGCAACCACTATAGAAAGCAGTGTAGGAGCCTTCAAAAAAACAAAAATTAACCTCCATATGATTCAGAAATACCACTCCTTGGCATATACTCAAAGGACTCATCATACCATAGAGATACCTGTATATCCCTGTTTGTTGCTGCTCTCTTCACAATAGCTAAGAAATGGAAATAATCTAAATGTCCCTCAATGGACAAATGGTTAATGAAAATGTGGCACATCTACTCAATGGAATTCTAATCCACAGTAAGAAAAGATGAAATTCTCAGGTAAATCAATGGAATTAGAGAGTATTATACTGAGTGAAGTAACACAAATGCAGAAAAGCAAGTGACATATGTTCTCCCTCATTTGTGGATTGTAGCACCAATCCCTTATATGTGAATATATAAATTCTTATGTAATACCAGGACCCAGGTAAAGAAAAAGGATACATGGAGGTAGAAGACAAGAAACATCCTGAAAGGGGGAATAGTACCATTACAGATGTTACCTGTGGGAGGTGGAAAAAAGTGAGAGCGATCCCAAGGAGGCAAGGGCGGAGGACATGCAAGGACCATAGTTTGGGGAGGGAGGGAAGTCAGGAGAGGAAAGATGGCAGGGTCCAGAAGTATTGGGAGAGGATGGGGATAATGGCCGCACTGTGAGCAGGGAGGGAATGAGGAGAAAAGCAAGACAAGAGGAAAAGGAGTGGAGATGATTGTGCTCTGGGGGATAGGAAACCTGGAGGGAAAAATGATGCCCTAGAAACCCTATGATAAACATACATAGTGTCTGAGCATTCATGCATACTTATACCTGGGTGCTGCTTGGCAGGGTATGCCATGTCACATAGAAGAGACCTCCCTTAGAGTGACAAACATGCTGAACAGCACTCATCAACGAAGCTTCTTTTGCATCAAATGAAGGCTACTACAGAGTTGCACATCTGGTCGGGCTCAGAGTGTATATTCCTTGGAGATGCCCAGTACTAGGTGACAGATTTGTAGTAGAATCTCTGCAACTAGGGTCATGGAACATACTGGAATAAGGGGCAGAGAGAGGGCTAATGCACCCCTCACTCTCACCTGTGAGGCTTCCATGTACATCAGAGTGTGATGCACACAGAAGGCCACAACTGACCAAGTTTTAGAGAATAAGAGATGTAAACTGTAGGATGGGACTCCTATCTGGAAACTCACCTACCCATGGCTCAGGGACCATTGCAGAAGAGGAGGTGGGAAGATTGTAAGAACCAGAGCTGGTTCATGAAAACAGGGAGGTGGTCCTGTGCAGTGGCGGCATCTAGGTCAGGACCCATGTCACCTCAATTAAAATATGGGCCCAAAGGGAAGGTCAGAAATAGGTGGCAGGGCAGCACAAGATTGAGAACTATTTGAGACTGCTGGTGGGTGAGAGAGAGTGTGACTTGCATATTACCACTGGGTGGGCAGACTAGACTCCAGTAGACACATTTACACTGAAGTGCATTTGGGTACAAACACCTGAATGAATAGGACACAGCATGTATTGTACCGTGCATAGGGTTCAGTGGGAGACATGGATGGGGAAGGGGATCGGGATTTGAGTGAGAAATTTTTGAAATTTAAAAAGCTCAATAAAAAAGAGTGAAAAAAATTTTAAATATCATATTCTCTCTTTTTACCACCTCAATATCCAATATTAAATTCATTTTTTGATGTTCAAATTTGATTTTCCAGAAGGTATATTTTTAAGGAAATAAAACAGCTGCATAGCAATTTTCATTGAGATTAAAACTTCCATCTTTAAAGAAAGCTTGTTAAAACAAGATGTCTTAAAATGAAGTAAACAGGATGTTTAAAGGGAGGCAAACAGAATATTTTGAGGGTAGATGAAACATTTCAACTGCAGGGAAGCTCATTAAGCTTAGTCAGTGACTATCTTCAATACTTCAGGATGCTGGGCAGACTCATGAGGCTTCTTCATCCAGAAGCATACATAAACCCTTAGGACTGTGGAGACACAGTCTTAGACAAACTGAGCTACCTGGAAACAGAGGCCAGATAAACTGCATGAAAGAATCTCAGACCAACTAAGCCACCTAGAAAAGATACTTTCCTTTCAAACTGCCTTGAGATTTTGCAGTACACTCCTGATTTCCTGCTTTCCCTAGTTGTCACTCATGCTGGGGTGGGATTTGGGTGATAAAGCTACCTTTGAGTCATTTCTGTGCTGGTAATTCCTCACCCATATTCCTTTAAGTAACCCAAGTAAAACTCCTTGGTTCACAAATTGGATTTTTGGTGATACCCTTACTTTGGTCTGTCACTGGTTCCCCATCTGGGATGAGTAGTTTGTTCTTATCACCCATGGAATAGTTTCTCAAAATAGTTATTTTTTCTCAGTATTTCTTCAGGATTGTGTGTGCTCCTCTCCTGTCTACTAAGCCAGGTTGTATTTATTGTCTGTTGTTCTTACTGTCTAAATCCTATGTCAAAGCATTGGGAGAGGGTCTACATTTGCTTAAGATGTAGTCTATGAAATACACAAGGCTCAATAAAAATATTAGAAATGTAAAAATAAATTCCAACATTACCCTGGGCATGGTGGTATGCTTTTATCCCATCCCTCAGAAGGCAGAGTCAGGTAGACCTCTGAGAGATCCTGTCCAAACTTGTCCACACAATAAGTTCCAAGCCAGTTGGGACAACAGGGAGACCTTGTTTCAAAAACATTGAAACAAACAGGAAAACAGAAACAACATAGGAACAGTGTGGTTAATTAATATAGTCTTTCTTAAAAATAGGAAAAACCAACAAAAAATTCTATCAATTTTGTCAAAGGAATTTATCTTGTTACCTCAATTTTTATAATGAAAAAGTACATATTTTAGTAAAAATATGACTAGAAAAATTAATGAGTAGAAATGCAAAAAGTAAAAACTATCACAAATTAAGTTGTGTTTCAATAATTTGAATGCTAAGATTCTGTTACCCTACTGCTCAATAAGGGGTATCTTGAAGTCCATATTTGCTTTTCAGTGCTATAGTAAAGTGTGTGTGTGTGTGTGTGTGTGTGTGTGTGTGTGTGTGTGAGTGTGTGCAAGAGAGTGTAAGATAGAATGAAGGTAACAGAGGGAAAGAAATGGAGAGGAATAAGGTGCGGAAAAGAAATTTTCAATCTTTGGGTGTATAAAATAAAAAATCTCTCTCCCTACTCTCTTTTGGTCGATTTGAGACAGGGTCTCCCTGCAGCCCCAGTTCGCCTTGGAACTCACTATGTAGAGGTGAGCCTCAATCTCACAGAGGTATACCTACCAAGTGCTAGGATTAATGTGTTTGCCACTATGCCTTGTCTAAAAATTTCTATTTTTGTACAGCTACATCTGTTTTTCAAACTATACTGACATGCCTCTTTCATTATTATGTTTTTTGTTCAAAGACTCACCTTTATCACTACTTGTTCCTATTTTTTAATTTGAAAATGATTTTGGATCAAGCCAGGTGTGGTAGCAAATGTCGTTATCTCAGCACTCAGGAGGCAGATATGGCAGATCTCTGTGAAATGGAGGCCAGTCTGGTCTACATCCTGTGTTCCAGATCAGCAGGGGCTACAGGGAGACCCTGTTTCAAAACCAAAAAAGCAATCAGCAACAACAAAAATGACATAGAAACAGTTCGGTTCATTAATATAGTCTTACTGGAAGTGGGAAAAATTTTCGTGAAAACTAATAAAAAGCCAGAGGAATGGCTCTG
>NW_008352267.1:770843-772533 GCF_000622305.1 Nannospalax galili | reverse complement strand
TATATTTGTATATATATATATATTTTAACCATTGTCCTGGCATTTGAGGATAGAACCGTTGGACAGGAAGCTGCCGGGACCGAAGCCATGATGCCGGGAGGGCCACAGCCCTTTCCCTCTGCCTCTGTACATAATGGGGAGCAGGACCACAGAGCCAGTCCCTTCCAAATAAAGAAGGGTAGATTTGTATGTTTTTATATGTTAATACAAATTACAAGACCTCACGTAGTTTATCCTATTGCAAACAGAAATGAAAGAGGAAAATCTAAGCTCTCAAAATAAATTTTGAGCTCTAGAAATAAATATAAAAGTTGAGATAATTCACATTGTTGCATATTTCTTCAACAAAATTGCACAACTTTATAATAAAAATCTCAAGGGGACTCAGGAAGACAAAGGCAGGAAGGACTTTTCATAAGCCTCAAAGCTCTGTCAGAGCCCACAACTAAGTGTGTGTTTCCAGCACATGGCTGTTTGGAATATGTGTGCTTTCCCCAAAAGGAATAAATTAGAAATATTTTATTTAAATACTACAAAATCACACAAAGTACCTGTAAAATGTATTTAATCCTTTGTGATACTATCTATATTTAAAAAGAACAGTTTTAAATATAAGCACTGAGTTATGCTAGTATAGAATAGGAAAATGGATTTTTCATTATGAAAACTCTATTTCTTTTTCTTGAATTTCTCAAAAAGAGGTAATGAGAATACTTCACTTTGGCTGCCAGTGAGTGGATTTTTAGAGTATCTGGTATTTGAAGCATTCAGGCATTCTCATGTTTGGGGCATCGTAATGTTCAGAAAGGCCAATTGAAAGAACAAAACTAAACTGTTCTTGAATTAAGACACATCTGTTCTATTCATAAAAGTTGTTTTAAATAGAACAAAAAAATTTAATAGATTTTAAAAAGCCTGTTGTACACAAACGAAACCTTCACAAAGATGATGAGGTAGTCAGTTCGCAAGGGTGACTGAGGAAGGACAAGAACTGAACAAGCACAAATTTCTATGAGATTGCCAGTGATGGGAAAAGAGTCCAGTGGTTTACATACTCAGCAAGTGTCTTAATGTGTCCATGATGACTCTCCTTTGTTCTGTGCTATCTTGAAGACTTATCTACTTTATTTAGACAGTTTTCCAGTTTGATAGTGAGTTCTCTGCTGCTTGTCTAATGCTTTGGTACTCCACGTAGGAGCTCAGACAACAGGCTTGCAATTTCCCCAACAGGAACTTTTATTCCTCTTTAGAAGCTTCAACTAAATTTAAAATATTTACTAAATATGAGCAGGAAGGTGATAAACCAGCATTCAACATGTCTTGTCAAGCTACCTTTTCCTATATTTAGAAATTACTTCCTCTTTCAAGGAATTTGTACTAGAAAGCTCAGTTGGACTCAATAATTAGTACTGTGGGTTTGAATCATCAGAACCTTGGCAAGGCTTTAATATTTCAAAAATATTAACAAGTACCTCTAGGGGAAAATCATGTTAACTGAGTTATGGCAAATTTATTATCATGAGGAAAAGCAAGTATAGCCAGACTTCTTAAAAATATCCCTCAATTATTGCTTCTTAATTTAGAAAGATTAAAATTACAAATGTTTCATCAGGCAAATCCCATTTCTGCCCTGGTAATTTTCAAATTAAATTATTCACTAAAGGGAATTTACCCTGAACATACATTTTAT
>NW_008352267.1:733521-770692 GCF_000622305.1 Nannospalax galili | reverse complement strand
ATATGTGATTGAGAGAGAATGAGAGGACTGATAATCAGCAGCTATCTTTGAAAATATTCAGCATTTTAAATATCATGCATACCTTTTACTTTCTTGTCATATGTTAGACACTAGCTTAAGAGTTTATGGGAGTGGAGAAAGCAGAATCCTTTAAAATATGTACTATAAACTATCTTTTGACAGAGTAGCAGCAATAAAAGTTAAAGAGAGGAGAGTCAGTTCATTGTTTTGAGGTCCTTTGAGAATGTCAATGGCTTTTGACTCCCCTTGACTACCCCTCAAAGCAGAGACGGGTGAGCAGAGGTGCTTGACCCTACTCATCCTGCTTCTTGGCAGCTGCTGCCCTGTTGCAGCAGCAAATGTTCTGTGTCTATCGAGAACTTCTCCTAAAGGTCCTTCATAGATCATGAAAAGCATATTTTTGGTCTTTTCCAGTACATACCATCTAAAAAGGTAAGATCTTTCAGTCTTTTCCAGTCTATAACATCTGAAAAGGAAAGAGTTAGTGGTGTTAGGAGTCAGAAGCCATCTTTCTATTTGAGCCATCACTTGACTGGTGTCTATTACCAAGAGATTGAGCTGGGAAGGCTCTTGATGCGGTTGTGTGAGCATCAGAATTGAGAAGTTTAATATCTCTGAAGTTTATTGATCTGGTAATTTTTATCCTGTTTCATGTAGTTTCCACCATTTTTGGTTTGTATGTAGTCTTTCAACTTCGTCCTACCCTTGCATCTACCATAAGATTCCAGATTATCTTTGATCATCGTGGCAACTTCCATCTACAGGCAGGAGGAGGGAATTGCAGATGGCTCCTGAATGAAACTTTTTTGCAGGTAACACAGTTCTAAAAGCCCTTTCCTAAAGCTTTATGCCATTCATTTCTGTGAATAGAGAAGGCTGCTGTACTATGGTACATCTTTGAATTCTGGAAACCAAATATCTTTTCTTCTGAGCAGGTCTTTGAAAGAAACCTCCTATCTATGCACAATAATGTCCCTGATGTCTGATGTCACACCATGCCCAACATTCTCTCAAGGTTTTTCCTGTTCCTCAAATGTCTTGTACAGAAAGATTATCTCTTGTAGTTCTGCACTCTGTTCATATGCTGTAATCCTACTTGAACTGCCTCCTTTTTCTGAAATAGCTTTTGTTCTGGTTCAGCTAGGATATCTGTATATAGAAAGATGAGCACCAGAGATAAATTCACTTTTATGGTAAACATTTCCTTAATTTTATGTATTGTTACAATCAACATTTGGCTTTTATGTATCTCATATACAAAATGAATTATAAATAATTCCTTTAAGTAGCTTCCAGTACATACTTAATTGTGCTAAACTATACTAAAATGTATTTTCATAAACAGTGAATGTGAGGAGTGTTGAAAACTTAGGAGAATTTATAATACATTAGAGTCTAGGGAATTTAAACTGTATATGTTAAAGAAAGAGTTATCTATTGTAGGCATTCTCTTTTTTGTAGGAAAAAATCAATTTTAGCTAATAAAAATTAAAACTGAGCTTAAGCTTTTCAATAAAAATATGTACATAAGTACATACATATGCTCATACAAAGCACAGGCAAGAACATGGTAAGCAATTTGAATGGGCAAGCAAAGAAGTATATTTCTAATCCTGCAACTGTCATCAATCTTAGTTTAGATTTTGCATTCCATGCCTCTAAATAAATATACAACTTTAAAGTCTTAGGTGCGATGTTAGGAATCCTCTTCGTTTTAGCTTCTGTTTCATGCTTTCAAGTGCTGCTGCATCCTGTTCTCATTTCTATGACTTTGACTATCTGTTTAGACTTGTGTCAGACAAGACCTGAAGAAACATGCCAAATGACAAGTTTTTCTCTTTCCTCCTTTATTTGGCTTTCCTTAAACATGGAAACATGATCAGACACTATGACTCTTCCTGTACTCAATTTATTTGCTTATAAGTTATTAATTATAAAAAACAATTTACTAAAACCCACACAAATTATAATTCTTCATTTAAATAAATGAAGAAAACAGAATAATCGTGGTGTTTTGCTATATATTAAAGAAAGGATTATATAACTAGGCCTCTTGTGCAAATACGTGGAATTATTCATTTCTAGTCTATAACTAACAATGTTATTGCAATCAACTTTAAAATGAAAGAAATCCTTAGCATTTCTTTAGCCTATTAGAAACCATAATTTTCTCATGTTTTGGGAGGCATTTGGAAGCCACTTCGTGTGATTCTCCAGGCTTGCTGCTGAATACTTGCGCAGTCTCGAGTACCCTTTTCTCAATTTTCCTGGCATTAGACAAGTACTGCTGGGCTCAGATGTTTGTGTCTCCTTCCATTTCCCACAGTACAACTTAACCTGTCACAGGATCTCTGCCTTTCCTGAACATCAGGTGCTGAGAAGTGTCTACATGTTTTCATTTGGGGCTGTCAGCAACTACATTAAGCAAAGAAAATTGTGACAGCCCCGCAAACAGACTGGCATTTTATTTGATTTGTTTTCACAAGCTTCCATATGAAATCGTTAAATTTTGTCAGTAGGAATGCCATCGTTCTTCACACAAGCAGTCCATGCCAAAGTGGGTGTGAGTAGATTAAATAATTACCTTTTAGGCCATTTGAGTCACTCCAAAAAAGTGTTGACATTTACCTCACTACCTGCTGTACATAAGTATGCATGCCCATCTATTGATCGTACTTTTCTGGAATGAATCACTCATGAGGATATTTTATTTCTATAGGAAACTCTTGAGAAACGGCTATGCATCTTCTGCTGTTGCTAATGTAATATCAGTTTACAGGTTCAGAGATGATGACTGGAGGTGGGCATGTACTTTTCTAGACCTGTTTGGATATTTGTTTGTTCGAGGTTTCTACACTGAGGCTGAATTGCATAAATGGAGGCAGGCAGAAATGGGCCTTAGTATACTTTGCTTAAACTGATAGTCATGGTAGGACTTCTACATAAGGTGATCACATAAACATTTACACACTCATAAAAAATATATATCTATACATACATATATGTATTAAGTATGTTGTTTGCTGGGGAATTCCTTTCATATTTTGAAGATAAAACCTCAGATATTTAAGCTCAAAACACCCCTTTCAAGCACTAAAATTTACTGAAAATCTCCAGGTGATTTCTCATAGTCATTGTGCAGTCATAGACTTCATTGTGTTCAAAGTATAATAGCTCAGTAGTTAATTATAATTATTCACTCATTAGTAGAACTTTTATGGAACCTATCAACATCTTACCTACAAATCTTTAATGTACTATGATAATATTATTGATATGGTATATAAAAAATTAAATATGCATCCTTATATTCTATATCTATGGTTTCAATAGTCTGTCCTGTGTCTTCTAAAAATATACTTCTGTGTATTGATATCTTCCTTTGAAATTTCTCTGTTGACTATTCTTTAACATGCCCTGCGTCTATAATTTCTTTTGGGACATTGCTTCACTCTACATTTCCAACTTTTTCTCCACCCTTTCTTATATTACTTCAGCTCTGAAGTATATTGAAGCTTGTTTTTAAGCAATAATTAAAACAGATGACTTCAAACATTATACTGAAGAACTTGATGCATTCCTTTGGGAAAATGCTAATAACTAGGTGTGTGGGTCTGCTTCTCTCAGAGAGATACCTCTGTTCAATAAATAATTATTAATGATTTCCTCTGGAAGAATAATATATATTATACATGGCTTGTTTCTTTGAGCCTACAAAATCCCAAAAGAACTTGAAAATAAATAAATAAACCAATCAAGAGTTATTTTAAATGGTTGGAATGTTTCCAAAAGTTATTCCTTAAGTGATACTACATTCATTATAGATCTAGTACATATCAGAAAGAACAGTGAAAGTGAACCATGGCCCTCTTCTTTCAGGTGAGCATGGAGGAAGAAGGATTTTGTGGGGGTCCAAGAATGAAGCACTTTTTCTCCAGTACCATGTCAAGGGCAACAAAACTTTTCCAAAGGAAACTTCGTGCACCATTTCTTGTCCCCCAACTCTCTACTTCAGGGATAAAATTACAAGCTGACAAAACTCTGAATTTAGGCCTTTGCTTCCTCTTCTATCAGCTCCAAGTCACACAATGAAAGTTCTATGTAAAATACAAATCAAAAAATCTGTAGCACTAGTTTCCCTCATCTCAGTTCCATTGTTATGTAAAAACATGTCATGGAAGAATAGAGACTACTGTTCCATGTCAGAAAACCATTCTTATGACATGTGTCTCTGAGAGAAACAGATCCTGAGCCCATGTTCACACCAGTGGTTGATGGATTTTCTTAGAAGATAGAAGCAAGCAGTAAAGCTGTAACAGACTCCATGTGCTCCTCAACTTTATTTGAAACAAACTGTTTGAAAATTCTACTAGAAAGTTGCTCTCAAAACCAATGGCAGAGTGTGGCACAGCTGGTAGTCTTTGTGATCCCAACACTTTACTATTGGTATGGGTTTAGGGCCCATCTGGGGATTATAATGTGCTCAGGCCAACTTGGCCTAGAGTGTAAGAAACAAACAAATAAACAAACAATATTGTAGATTTTGATGGCAATCAATTCAAAGATGGTTGGTTGGTAAGCTCCATGTAGGTAATTAACTAAAACTGTGGACCAGTTAATTTAATGAAGATAAATATATAGCCTTCTTGAGGTCAGAACAAATCTTATATATTTCAGTCCTAAATTGTTGCTTTGGTCATCAGCAGCAGGGGTTTATGAGCCTTAGGAAATAATTAAGAAATTTACCCATTATTCTCCGTTATTTCCTAAAATTGTAATTATGTAAATGACATTTCTTCAATAAATGCAATAATCTTTAAAGTATTCATCTAACTACATTTTCTCCCCCCCCATTATTGCATGGATTTTATGTGTCTAAAAACAAACCAACAAAATAAAAGCTTATCAGTAGAAGTAGTTATAATCACACATATCTGGTGTTTATTTTTTTTTAATTTTATTTTTTAAATTTAATTTTATGTTCATGAGTATGTATTGCCTGAATGTGTGTAAGTGCACCGATGTCATGCAATGCCTGTGGAGGTCAGAAGAGGACATATGATACCTTGGAAGTGGAATTATGGATGGTTTTTAGACAACATGTGGTTCCTGGGATTCAAACCCATGTCTTCTGCAAGAACATCCAGTGCTCTTAACTACTGAGACATCTCTCCAGCTCCCATCTTTAAAAAAAAATTTTAATGTGTATTTTTATTGGAATTTTGAGCTTTTCATACAATAAATATTAATCTTATTTAGACCCCCTTCCCCATATGCACCACCCAATAGCCCACCCCCACACGCAAACAGGATTTCATGAATTCTGTTGTATATGTTAAGGCCTATAAAGTCAAGCTTTTGTACCCAGATGTCCCTCTGTGCAAGTTTACCCACTGGAGTCTAGTTAGCTATCTAGACTCACTTCCTTAAGGAAAATCAACTGTCCCTCACCCAGCAGTAATCAGTTGCCAATAGTTCCTTGGCTCAGGTTGGAGCATGCTGCCCATTTACCCAGTTCTATGCTGGATTTTTGTCTGATGAGTTTGCATGGGTCTTGTATACATTGTCACCATTGCTACACGTTCATATGAGCAAGTTCCCAGAGGTCAGGAATACTTTATTTCCTTATGTTCATGTACCAACACTGGCTCTTACAATCCTTCTGCCTCCTTTTCTGCAATGGTCCCTGAGCCATGGGTGGGTGAGGTTTAATATAAGAGTCCTAACCAGGGACATTCTGCAGTCTCTTATTCTCCATGCTTTGGCCAGTTGTGGCCTTTGGTGTGCATCACACTTTGTTACATGAGGAAACTTCACTCGTGAGAATTGAGGGATGCAAGTATTTTCTCTATGCCCTGTTCTGTTATGTTTCATGAACCTTAGGCGTAGACGTTATACTATAGATGTGTCACTTAGGGTTTGACATCTCTCAGAAACATATTCTCAGTGTGTGACCATTTTTGGAATTCTGTAGTAGACTCCGTCTTTGCAAAAAGAAGCTTCAATGATGAGTGGTGAATTATATTCTTGTCTGTAAATACAAGGATTGATATTTAGCATATAGTAATAAGTTAAGTTTGTCTAGAGATATTACAAAGATAGGATTATCTCCAGGATCTGTGATCTCTACAGCCATGTGTATGTGGCTATGTTTGCAGTGCCACCCATGTGTTTCCTCCCATTGAAGTCTACTTAAACAGATGTTGACTACTCCCAAGATAAAAGTGCCACTACTAAACAGCTATAGTTTGCTGTGCAGCTTGTATTTGTATAGTATCCTCTAGAATTATGAGAGCTAGTGTTCATGCAGGAGTCCTCCAGGTCACTTCCAGTGCCATTGCTTCAAGTCCTGTGTCCAAAGTATGTCCTGTCTTCAGCTATTGAGTCTTACTTTCAAGTTCTGGGATGTAATCAAGAGCTGTGACAATAGCCTGTGTCATTTGTGGAGTCTCTTGGAATACCCTGACCAACAATTCAAAGGGAGGTTCCTCCTGTGTGGCACCGTGTTTCTTGTTATATAGCTCCTTCTTCCCCTTTACCATCATGGATCCTTGTATGTCTTAAAAATGAATCTGCCGTAAGATCCAATTATACCTCACCATGGCATATACCCAAAAGAAACTTGCATATCCATTTTTGTTGCTGTTCATTTCACAATAGTTATGAAATTGCACCAACTTAAATGTCCCTTAACGGACAATGAATAGTGAAAATCTGGTAGGTACATTTACACAATGGAGTTCTACTCAGTAGTTTAAAAAAAAAGAGACAAAATTATACAACTTGCAAGAAAATGGATGGATCTGGAAACTTTTATGCTAAATTAAGTAACACAGACTCAGAAAAACAAGCAACATACATTATCCCTCATTTGTGGATCTTAGGACAAAATTCTTATATGTGAGTATGTATCCTGATATAACAGCAGAAGCCAGGAAAATGCAATGGAAGCATAGTGGTAAAAGGAAAGATAAAGTCAAAAGGAGGTAGACATAAGGAAACACCTTACCAAGGGGGAAATAGAGGAATTAGGGCTTTTGTAATGGGAAGGGACATATGTGGTACTTATTACAAACTGTGTCATGGTTTGTATCTGACTTAAACCATCTGGAAGAATGGATCTGCAAAACTTTCTGTTTCTTTCTTCTAAGAATTTTACATTAAAATGTTAATTTTTATAGATTTTTCATGCTGTGAAATAGAAATCAAACTCTGGAAATGAAATATGTCTTTGGAAAAGAGATAAAAAGAATACCTTATAGGGCTTCTTAGAAATTTTTGAGAGTTATTGCTCATTTTAATTAATTTAATTTTTTAGTTAAGACATTTTCTCCCTGCAGCCCCAGCTTGCCTGCAACTTGCGATATAGACTAGGCTGGTCTTGATCGCACAGAGATCTGCCTGTGTCTACTTCCCCAGTGCTGGAATTAAAGTCATGAGTCACCATACCTGGTTTATTTTATTTATTTTTCTATGTTGAGATTCTCATTCATGAACACTGTACTCATTTCATTTCCATCCTTCTTTTCCTCTTACATTACCTCCACTCCATTTCAATATCCTGACCTCTCTAATATGTGTGAATACATATAAACAATCTACTGAGTCCATCCAGGGGTATAGTTACATACATGTGTTTAAAGCAGACCACTTGAAATTGGATAACCTCTCAGGAGGTTTTCTTGAAGAAAACTGAAAAACAATTCATGTATGTTTTCCCCCATTTGTGATCATTAATTGCTGGTACTTTCAGGTAGAGATACAACCTTATCAAATTCCCCACATCCACTTTGGCAGTCAGCTGGTGCTTTTCATTATGCAGGTCCCATTCAGGCAGCCATACTGTTGAAATTGCATAGGCACAGCTTCTCCGTTATCTCTGGAAGAACTATCCAGTATCAGGCAGCCTAATCCTTTGGCTCTTACAATTTTTCTAACCCCTCCTTGCAATATTCCTTGAGCCTTAGATATAACTGTTGCATTTACAAGTATTTAGATGTATTGGCTATATTCATCCTTCACATTTAACACATTTTTCAAAAGATATACAATGTATGAAACATAAAAGAACATGCAGAATTCACCGTATATAAGGTGAGAGTACCTGGAGAACACAAGGTTAATGTTTTTGCATCACTGTTTACAAAACAATGAATATGAGAAGACAAAATTATCCTATTGATTGCTTGTAGAAGTAAGATTACTGATAACTAATACTTTGTTGTGCAGTCATACTGATGACAGATTTTTAATACTGGATCTACGGACATCCCCTCCAATTGTTGTGCACAGTGCAGCAAAGAGTACTTTATAAGAGATATAAGTATCACTCTGTGAGAGGTGCACAGTATGGAGCACGGTTGATACAATGAAATGAAGAGAGAAAAGAATTGGAGAGAGGGGCCTTGGCACTCAAACTCCCAGACAGGTTTTCCTGACAATGTCATACCTGACTCATGCTTCCTATGATTCTCAGAGAGAAAACTTCTAAGCTCACATACAGGAAAAAAAAAATGAAGAAATTTTTCCTCTTAGGACAGACTGCAATTTCTCATGTCTCTTAAGGATTCAGAAACGGGGTAGCTGGCTTTCCTAGGTCAGTGACATCAAAGTTGGCATATTTATTCTACAAAAACTAGTGACAGAGGCAGTGCTAACCTCCTGTACCACAGATAAGTCTTATTATATTGAGATAGATGCACAAAAGGGGATTCTACTAATACAATTCAAACCTACTGTAACTTAACCAAAACCTGAACTCAGTATCCTTCTAGTAATTTTCAATGCTGCATAAATTTACAAAATTAATGGCTTAAAATAATACTCATACATAATCTGTTTTTGTTGGAAAAAAGTCCGTGAACACCTCAACTGTGTGTTCTCCTCAAGGTCTTAAGAGGCAAAGGCCATGCTGCCAACTTGGCTTCATTTTCATCTTGGAGAGGGAAAGATCCTCTTCCAAGCCACCGGGTATTTATTTAACCACCTTCACCCAAAGCTTACATTTTATTAATATAAAATCTACTTTAAAAAAGTTTAATTGATGGACTGTGGAGATGGTTCAGTTTGTTAAAGTGCTTGTAAGCCAAGCAAGAGGACCTGGGTTCATATCAACAGCATCCATATAAAAAATAGGTATGGTGATGTACACTTGTCATCCTAGATCTGGGAAGGAGAAGATGGGGAAATTCTGGGAAATCACTGGCCACCTAGAAATGTTGAGAGACTCTATGTTAACAAACCAAGGGAGTAGATAGAGGAAGATATCATATTTCACCTCTGACCTCCATACATAAACACACACACATGCAATCAGAAACACACACACACACACACATACACACACACAAACACACATGTGCAAGCACACACAAGCAAAGTCAACTGATTTGAGATCGTAATTATATCTGTAAATCTTCTCTACTTCTCCCTAAAACACATGTGAAAATGAAGGTGCCATTTTAAAATTTACTTTTTATTTTTTTTATATATATATGTGTGTGTGTGACTGAATACTTGGAATCATTTATTTATCTATAATTACGGAGGAGAGAATGTCTAAGTACATGATTAATGTTGGCATTTGTCTAACATCTCATGAGAGGCTCCTGTCCTATTATAACATGGTAGAGGGTATCACACAGAGAGATGGAGTGGGTGGGTCAGTAATTTATGTAATGATGAAGCCACTTTGAATATCCGTCTTTTCACGAATCTACTGAATCCAGTCACTAGACTTAAACTTTACTACAATGAATAACATATCTTTAACATGAGAAGATTTGGGAAAGGAAAAACAAAATTTCAAAAGTATCTTCATGGATAATTGATATTAAACATACCTTTTGTACACAGGGTGCTAAGCAGTGTTTGGGGATTTGGAGAGGAAACAGATTTGGGGGCTAACATGATATAAGAAATAAGTAATATTTCATAGTTACATAATGATCTATATTCTATTTAGCATATATTCCACTTATACTCCAAACAAAAATTTATGCAGATATTGTGTGATTCTTTATTTTTAATATTTTATTTGTTATTTTTATTTTACTTTATGTGCATGACTGTATGGCCTGCATGTGTGTAAGTGCATCTGTGTTGTGAAATGCCCATGGAGATTAGAAGATGGTATGGAATCTCCTGGAACTGGAGTTACAGACGGTTGTTAGCTGCCAATGGATGCTGGGTACTGAACCTGAGACCTCTGCAAGATCACCCAATGCTCTTAACCACTGAGTCACCTCTTTAGCCCCTATTATGTGATTATTTTAAGTGCACAAACTTAGTTTCCTCATATTCCAAAATATTTTGAGGATTATGGATATTATAGTTCCACCTTGCACAATTCCTTTGAATTTTAATTTGAGGAATTTTTCCACACTCTACTGCTTTACATATCCTATTGTGTAAAAGCTCTTGTCAAAGCCAGATATTATGGGGTTGGAGAGATGGCTCAGTGGTTAAGAGCACTGGCTCCTCTTGCAGAAGACCTGCGTTCAATTCCAAGCACCCACATGGCAGCTAAAAACCATCCATAACTCAAGTTCCTGTTAAAATCCACCCACCAGGGCTCAGGGATCATTGTGGGAGAGGGGGCAAAAAGATTGTAAGAGTCAGGGAAGAGGTGCGTGACCATATGCATATAGAGTCCTACAGGCTCCTGGGACTCTTCTCATATGAACCTAAAGCAATGGTTTCAGAATGTGCAAGACCCATGCAATCTCAAGCAGACAAAAACGCAGCACAAAACTGTGGAAATGGAGAGCAGTCTCCAATCTTTGTTGAAAAATTATTGGCAGCTGATTTCTTCTGGCTGAGGAAGAGCTGATCTTCTTCATGGGAGGGACTGTAGATAGGCTGACTAGACCTTAGTGAATGAACTTGCACTGAGAGACATCTGGGGACAATGACTTGACAAGATAGGCCTTAACACAAATGACAGAATGCATGAATTATAGTGAGGGCTATGGGAAGGAGCCAATAAGGAAGGGGGTATAAAAATGATTAAGATGTTCTGAATGAAATATACAAAAAATCAATAAAAAATTAAAAATAAATTTATGATGTGAAAGAAAATATATGAGATTAGTAGTGATATATCTTCATTACAGATTGTTGAGAAAAGTACAGTAACTTCAAATTTGCACACATATCATTAAGCTAGAAAAAAAACAATAGGGCATAATTTAGTGTTTTGATAGATATATACAACATGTAATTAGGAAAGGAAAACAGTACTTTGTTTCTTTTAGACAGGAGAATTAAATACAAAAGTGATTTTTGCATCTGTTTTAATTAGTGTCTGTGTTATTACTAGTGAATTTTAATAATGTATTTTTTTAATTTGGCATCTTCCATTAAGAGTGACTTTAATTAATTACTTTTCACAAGGAGTCTCAATGCATCTTTTAAAATGTTTTCCCAATTTATTTTAAATCTTTTGAATTTTGACAGTTCATCTTGAGTCATCATTTTCATGGACACATTTATGGTTGGAGGCCTCAATTCTTCTTAGACTAAAATTCTCTTGAAACTTGAATACACATTGTTCATTCCTAATCAGAATGTTTGAAAGCCATATGTTCCAACTCGAAAACTTTTAAAATATTAACATGATTAAGGAAGGAAGTATCCATACTTAAGCTCATGTAACAGATCATGGTCAAAAGAGTGATGCCCTAGAATATTCTGTAAAATGAACTTCAGGTCATGTAAGAACAGATATGTGAATCTGTAGATTTGGGTTTCATACTCAAGATTATTCACTAGGTATGTGCATATTTTCAAATGATAAAAATCTGAAATTGAAATACTCTCAGTCCCAAATATTTCAACAAATGATACTGAACTTGAATTTTAATATAATTCAGTGGCTTCTATCCCTAATCATGCTTCTGAGAATAGTAACTATACCAGACCTTTATCTTTCTTTTTGTGGTCATGATTTATATACATATATGCATATATATTTGACATGTTATATTTTATTTCAAAATTATACATGCTGAATGTTAGACATCTTTATTAATTGTATGTTCCATATGTAGGTTGAAATTGTCCATATTTTTAGATAAAGTAATTTACAATAAGCATTCAAATTTATGTATTCTTTCAGAGATAGTCATTTTATCATACATTTAACAATAGCTTCATTATTTGATATTATCATGATTCAGTTTTGTAAGTAACAGCAATATGGATTCAATTTTATTATTCCCCTAATATCTGAGAAGTTAGTCCAGTGCTGTGTACATCCAGTTCACCACTTCTCCACAAATTTAAGATGCCACTTTTATCCCGTGCCTAATTTCCACATTAAGTACTTCCATGGCTAAAATCTATGTTGCAATGTGTACTCATTACTAAAATTTATCGCTAAAATGTAGATATTTTACAAAAAGTTTCAATGACTGGTCATCTTGAGTATCAAGCAAGATTTGATTTGTAAAGCAGATTGCCTGTGTGCATTGTAGCAAAATTTTGACAGCACATAACTGTGAAATGTAAGGGAAAAAAATCTGCTAGTTTTTTTCACCTCATGCTGAATCTTAACTATGAAGACCAGATAATGAAATAAAGAAGTTGGATATAAGAAGACATAAAGGATCCAGGAGAAAAAATAAGACACTTCTCCCCAAAGGAAACTGTCAGTATCTCACCACCTCAAACTGTCATGGTGTATTTGCCAAAATTCATCATAGACATAAATGTTTACTAATGTGTATTGAGTCCAATTGCTGGAGACTGTAAGTAACCACACTGACAAGGTGGTGAATCAAACCAATAAGACAGGCCAGCAGATGGGTGTCAGCATGCCTAAGCTGACTACAGCAGTCTTCAGATTATAAAATCGGTGTAAGTGCTGCTTCATTTTCACCATCCAGATCTCTCAGAAATGTCTGTTATGGTGCAATTTACACAGAATTGTGTGGAAAGCAAAACATAGTTTAATAGAGCCAAGTGTATGTGTAGTAAAGCCACCACAAAACATCTAAAAATATCCTGTTCCCAAACAGAGCTCAAGAACATAATGGAGAAGGAATCATGCAAGTTTTAAGATTACGGATACAACTTGATATCAGCAGGTTAGACAAAATAATTCAGACCCAGAAAGACAAACATCAGAGGCTTTCTCCATGCCATGGAAACTACTGGAATTACATGGAAAGATAAAGGTGACTGGACAAGGAGGGAATAATGGTGTGTGAATACAAACAATGAACATTATAAATGTATAAAACATCATAATGAAATGATCATTTTGTATGAAGAATATATTCTAATTAAAAAATGACTGTTGCATTCATTAACATACAGCATCTGTGACCTGCAAAAACCCTGCATGCATACAAAAAAAATCTAGTAAGGAAGACTAGTTGGGAAAAAGAAAGGTGTCAGCAGCAACAGGAGAAAAATGAAAGTAGGTAATCAGGGGGAGCTATCACAATGCAGTGTGAACAAGAAAGCAAGAAAGTATCAAAAATAAAATCCTACAGCCAGACATGGAAACACATACCTTTAATCTCAGCACTAGGGAGAGAGGCTGGAAGATCACTGTGAGACTGAGACCAGCATAGCATAGTCAACATAGTGAGTTCCAGGACAGCTGAAGTTACAAACAGAGAGAACTGCTTCCCCCTCCACCCCAAACAAAAAGAACAAAAGAAAAAAGAAAAGGTCTGGAGAGATAGCTCATAGCTCAGCAGTTAAGAGCACCAGCCGCTGCTGCAGGGAACAGGTTCAATTCCCAGTTCCCACATGGCAGCTAACAACTCTCTGTACATCCAGTTCCAGGGAATCCAACACCCTCTTCTGACATCTGCAGGCATTGCAGAGCATGAGTACAATTAAATTCAGGCAATACACTCATATACATAAAATAAAAGAGACACAGCTTTGCTCTGGAAATTGTTATTGAATATGCTAATGCTGTAATGAAATGCTTCTAATCATGTGGTTATTAAATAATTAAAAAATCTTATTTAAAAAAATTAAATAAAAATTCAGTAATAGAAAGACTGCAATATAGATATATAAATATAATTTCTAAATGAAGGCAATATTGGCTGCCTTCAGACTGCCTATAACAGCTATAATGCAGACATCCACATGCAACTAAAGTCAAATTTACTCTGTCTTGAAAGAAGATAATAAATCCCTTTTTTACCTTGCTGTCTGTGGCTTTTCTACCTGCATCAAACCATCTAATTTATAACTTTAAATTTGAGATATAGAGTACTTAGGACTAATTTGCTGTATTGTTGTCAACAGGGAGAAAGGCAAAATATTTACATATCTATGTACTTGCAAATAAGTCCCCACAAAAATATCTGAAAGAAATGCCTATAACTTGCAATTTTGGTACTGAAGCTGTCTGTGAATAGAGCTGATTTTAAAGACCGCCTCTTTCTCTATTTAACCTTGTCATTGGAAAGCACCTCGGCTGGTTGTGGTCCACTTTTTTTTCAGGTACCCCAAGCATGATCCTTATAATGGGAGCCACATTTTATCTAATTTGGTAACTGTTGTCTTCCATTGACTTTAATCACAATATATGGTACTAAGTAACACACAAGCAGATTATCTATGTATGAAACATACTTCCTCACTGCTAATGCTTGTTAATAACGCCAGGTATAACTCAGTTGTCAAAATTAATTTCTGCTATGCTAACTCCTTTATTTGCTGGTTGATTCACCAAAATAGATAACCCAAGTTATCCACCTGCCAGCCTCAATTTCTTCTACATGAGTGGGACATGATTAGCACCCATGATTAGAGGTCCTTAGCTTGAAAATAAAAATTTTATACCTTCAGAGAACAATATTTCAGAGACCGAAAAAACGCCATTTTTCTAGTTGACTACTCAGAGTAACAGCATGAAAATTCCTTCCAGTTCCCCACTTCTTGACTTCTAGACCTGTGAATCTTGAACACAAGAGACAGAAGAGTGTATATCACTCACATTTAGAGTATACATCAAATCATGAGCAGCACTGACTTAATTTCCTAAGCTATTGGCCTTAAGCAGTCACATTAACCAATCTTCTAAAGCAGATTTCAAGCTACTATTTGAAAAATTGTTTCAGTATGATGGAGGACATGGAAAAGGCAATTAATTCCACAAGTATGAGCTCATTTCCCCCATCCATTTACTATAAAATGAGCTCCATGGTCAGAGGCAATGCAGTATATAACAGCATGAGAGAAGATGGGTCACTAGATGTCCACAGATAGTCATTTTGACAGAAACATAACAGGGAAAAATGACAAATACTTTTTGAGCATAAGTGTCCATTCTGGTGAGAATAACTCTTTTCATGGAATTAGAAGAAAGTTTCCATGATGGAGCTACACTAATTCATCAGCCTGCCAACATGTATCTGGCTGATAGCTCTGGGGAACTCTGGCTCAGTGTGATCTCTGCAGTTAGCAGGCAGGGCACTCAGCAGGGGCAATAAGCCACGTCTATCTTGGTGAATAGAGACTAATGTTTCTTACCTCATGTTCAATTTATATCGCTGCCGCTATGAGTGCATTGTTCCTAAGATTACAGAACACTGATAGAAATGGCTTGGGAAAATGAAGTATTGAAATTCACAGAACAAGGCTTCACAGCCTTATAATTCTTAAATTACCTTGTGGTGAGCATAAACGTGTGATAGCATCTTCATATGCTGTGCTCACCTGAGTTAAATTCACCATCAAGACAGTTCTTCAGAAATATACGTAAAAATTTTTCAGCATATTCTTCACCAAATCCAGTGTTAAGTCAAACTGTTTTTCACAGGTCACATATTAATGCACACCTCTAGGTCTAGTCAGTCATGTCTTCAGGAAAAAAACAGTAATATTAGTTCTAAGCAATGATGACTGCATGCAAATGCACTGGTGACTAACATGCATACCATTAGCACAAACCAGATAAAATCCAAGGATAGAGGTGGGGAACTGGGTAAGAAACACTGTGCCTACCTGAGGTAACTATTGATAACCAATAGCTGCTGGACAGGGAGAGGCGGTCTCTTTAAAGGCATGACTCTTGGTAGGTTAACCAGGCTCCAGTGGATGGATCCACACAGATGGACATTTGGAAATTCAAATTTGAGTCCTCTCTCTCTCTCTCTCTCTCTCTCTCTCTCTCTCTCTCTCTCGTGTGTAAATACTAAATTTGGGTGAAGGGTAGTAAGAGGAGTTCAGGTCGGGTGGGAATCTAAATACAATCAAGATATATTGTATGAAATTAGCCAAAATTCTGTAAAAAAAAGGTGGGGGGACCTCCTGTCAAGAGAATTTCCATTCTATCACCATTCTTAAGAAGCACCATGTCATGGGCTATTGTGATATATTTCTTTTTGTAAGAGATTTCTATTTATGTGAATTTGTGTGTGTGTGTGTGTGTGTGTGTGTGTGTGTGTGTGTATGTGTGTGTGTTTGTGGTGGTGGGGGGAGTATCTGTGCTACTGTGCGCAGGTGGCCATGACGCCAGAAGTGTCACATCTCCTGGAGCTGGATTTGCAGTGTTTTGAGACAACTGAGGTGGTACCTGGAACTGAACTTGGATTCTCTACAAGAGCAGCAAGCGCTTTTAACCATGGAGCCATCTTTCCAGCCCCCAGCTCTTTATTTTTATGGTGGTACCAGCATGGCATACAGAATGAAGTATAACTAAAGTAACTTAACAAGCTAAATGAATTTTCTCATGGCTCTATATGAAAGAGAAAAATTTTAAAACTACAGAAAAAATAAATTTTGTGGATTTTAACACACTTGCTCTGCCATGTTCTACTGTTATCAGAATACAGTGAACTTTTGCTAATGTGTTATACTTTATTTTAATTAAAGCTTGGTATATATGCCTCACTTTGTGGCTTATGTAGATATATTCTTTATTTCAAAAGGATAGCTTCATTTAATATTGTCTTTTGGCATATATCATGCTCCATTAAAACCTTTTGGAAGATAAAAGCCTGTAAGATATTTGACAACAGAGAATGGAATGTTTGTACACCAAATCATAAGGATTTGCACTGTGATTCATTAAAACACCAGCTACCTTCTGTCTCTTTGAGGTGACTTCAAATATGATAAAATCTACTTGGTCATGTGGGTCTACTATCCCAAATTTTAAGGCTGTTTGGACCCTAAATAGATTTCATTTCATAGGATTTATTTTGCCTATATCTTATACTTATACCAAGAATAGTTTTTTTCTACATCTTCATTAGATCCAATGTCAATATAGGAAATGTGTATTGCTCTGTGAAAGGGAAAAAACCAAGCATGTCTTATTGAGTTGACTTCAGTGTCAGGCCAAGGACTTAACATACCTACAGATGTGGCAGTGTTTCCTTAGCTTTTCTACTGCAAAGTTATCTGTTTCTATAGTCACTACTAACGGATACAAAAATTGATAAATCTTTTTCCAGATTAATAATTTCATGCTACTTGTTATCAGATATGTTATTTTCAGCTACCAATCCAGACACATCTTAGAAATTAGACAAACTAAGTATTTATCCTATATTTAAAATAATCCATTGTATGTCTTCAAAACTATCTGCTTCTACAAATGTCAATTAATGACCCAAAAATATACAATCATATTAAATCGACTCTAAATGACTTACTGTTACACTCAGATTAATGCATCTCTCAGCTCTCACTGGAGAAGTTTCCTTGAGCAACAGATGGTAATGAACACAGAAACCCTCACGTTTCCAATGTCCAGAAAACAAGAGGCTGCAGAGAATTTCTCACTGAATAGGACACTTATATCAACCTTCTTCCCAATTCTTAGGAATTATTGCAGAAGAGGGGGTGAAAAGAGCATAAGATCAAGAGGTGATGAAGTGCTATAAGGAAACAGTTTTCTGGACAGCTTGTCAGTTGCTCATATGAACTCAAGCAATGCTAACAGCATGCACAAGTTCCATGAAAGCTCAGACCAGAAAAATATCTGAGTATAGACATGAGGAAGTGTTTCAGAAGCTTCAACTCCACCAAAGGATATTGTGGCAATAGATGGCTGCTGGGAGGGGCAGAGACAGTCTTTTCCAAGCGTTAGACTGTTGATATTTTAACCAGGTTTCAATGGATGATCCCACACTGAGGGACATTTAGAGACAAAAATTAGACTCTATAGGCCTAATTTTTTGTAGTAAGGAGAGGTGGTAATATGGGAAAGATGTAAATACCATCATATATTGTACAAAAATCATGGATCATACCTATATCTTCTGAGTCCCTTGTGCTGATACAGTTCTCTGATGGCCCTTCAAAAATATTTAATTTCTCCTATGTAGTTATAAGTAACTATCAGTATTTCCAGTGATTTTTATTTGTCTGTTGTTTTCATATGGAGCCATGGGGAGCTCCTGTCTCAAGGAGCAAATGTGTAGTCACTTTCCTTTTCTGAGCAGATGCACTTAAGTTAAATACATCTGTCTGGATCTATCTGTCTTAGCCTTTGCAACTATGCATTCCAAAAGTAGTAAAATAACTGCTGAAATATTTTGGTAAAACATTCAATCAAATCTTTAATTTACCTAAGCAAAAAACTCTGGTGATTCTCTCATGTTCTCCTCTGATGTGCAGCCCACAAAAGCATGCTGATTTTCCTGGAAGTAGCATCATTCCAGAGTCTGTATCCAAGTATTCATCTCATATCCATCTCTCCTTCCTCAAAGCACTGTCATCCTTAATGAATAGCCACAAGTTCCTTAGGAATTATTGAGAAAAATATTAGTACCATAAATATCCTTAAATTGTGGGTTCCTTACACACAAAAATTCAGTCTTCCCTTTGCTTAAGGAGCTTGTTCTCTGTCAGCTGTCACAAGTCAGGGATTGACTGAGGGATCATTATCCTCTTGATTTTGTTTTTTTTTATTAGCCTTAGCTTTTAATGGCTGAACTATACCCCCAACCCAGGGATCATTTTTCTCTCCAAATGATTGGAGACATATTTCTGTTCATTGGATTCAGAATGTTTCACTTCACATGTAAAGAAAGACTTTCAATAAAAACGCCCTCTATTCCTGTTAAAGGGATAACATGTCAGTGACATCTCATTTATGTCAATCAAATATGATCTCTGTAGATCAGATTATTCTGATTACTGCTTTGACAGTGAAGTACATTAATACAACGATCCATACTTTTCTTTTGATATCACTAGTCTTAATATACTAAATCTGGGAACTCAGTTAAATGCTTGCATTTCTTGCCAAATTCCTTTCTATGGGGAAGAGCAAATAGAAAGCTCTCCAGATAGTTGGGTTCCTCCAATAATTAATCACAACCTTGGTGAACTTATCTTGCCTTACCTTTCCTGAAAGGCAACATGATGTTGACTTACATGATGAATCCACTCTAAAAAGCTAATCTCCCTAGGCTATTGGTTATCTTCCTTTGTAATATCTGCACATTTTGATATAACTTTTCATTTAGATTATACTACAATTAAATTCAAATTTCACTATAGTAAATTTTCTGTCCAGGCTCTTAGTGTTCAGTAAAACTAACAATTTAGTTTCATATTCTTGGCTTAGTGAGTCCATGTACATAAATTGGGTCTAATTCCAATTTATATCCCTCACATGTTCCCCTGAATTCTGCAGGTGAAATTTTCCAGTCATGGACTAGGTTACTATGTATTACACAACCTACAAAGTGACAGGTCTGAAAACAATATGAATAATGAAAGTAAATCTTGAAGAGAGTCAATATTCCTTTGCAAGGAAACAATCTTAGTTCATGATATATATCCTTCAAGCAAAGAAAAAATTCTATTTTAGAAATTTTATTATTTTTATTTTATGTATATGAGTGTATTGCCTGAAAGTTTGTAAGTGCATCTGTGTCTTGCAATGCCTGCGGAAATCAGAAGAAAGTGAAAGATCCAATGGAACTGGATGGTTGTTAGCCACATGTGGGTGTTCAAAATTGAACCTGGGTCCTCTGCAAGAGCAACCAGTGCTCTTAACTACTGAGCCATGCAAAGAGGAAATTCTTCTGAAATGGAGGTAGCACAGGTCCTTCCATTGGAAAGGAAGGTTGTGCAGAATTTTGGGGTCCAACCCAAGTACATTAATGTTAGATAACATGCCCTCATCGGAACATTTTTAATCCATGATGTTGGTTTACTTTTATTAATAGAAATACTAATAATTTGTGAATGCAGTTAGTACCAAATTCAGTCGGCTAGTGGACTTAACTTTGTTCTTGATTCACTGAAACCATTGTACTGCAGCTACCTGAGTTATGAATTTCTTTTAGCTTTTATTAGTTATTTTTCTGTTGCTGTGTTAAAACACCATGACCAAGTGGTTTTATAAAAGGAAGAGTTTATTTGAGCTACTGGTTCCAGAGAAATTATAGTCTGTCATGGTGGGGAGGCATAGTGGCAGGAATTGGCCAGAGGCAGAGCAGAGTTCACCTCTTCAAGCAGGCACAGGAAGCAGAAAACATCTGGAGATCCAGCAAGGCTTAAGAACTCTCTAACCCTGCCCCCAGTGACATGTTTCCTACAGCATGGACACATTTTCTAAAACCTCCCAATCCAGCACCACCAACTGGGGGCAAAATGTCTGAATACTTAGAGCCTATGGGGTCATTCTCATTTGTATACCACTAGCTAGTCGTTGATATTTTCATTTCCCTGTATTGTCTTTAAGCTGGAATTTCCAGCCCTGGTCATGAATATTCAGTGTTTTTGCTTCTCTAGTGCAGTTAGAGGAAGTCTTCCGTCTAGTGACACTTCATTTTCTTGTCATGCTCTGTGACGAAAGTCTTAGTAGTTGAAAACTATGTTTCCATAGGCATTTTGTTAGAACTTAAGACAGCATAGTTGTCATAGATTTTAATACTGCTTGCCTGTTTAAGAAGTTTATGTGAGTGCGAAAGTAAGCTCCTATATATGTTAGATAATATCATTAAGTCTGGCAAAAAAAAAAAAAAAAAAATGGAAAATTTGATGTAGAACTCAGTCTGCCGTAGATGTGAGGCTGGATAGAAAGACAGAAAAATGATGTGGACATGAGAAGATAAAGGAGTATCTCACGGCAAAATCTGATTGAAGTCTTTCCAACTTTTAGCAAATATTTCAGGACAGTTAATATTTCTTACTGTGAGGGCTGCCAATGTAGAGATAAAATTCCTTTCCTATATAAATATTTCATTTAATTTTAATTTTTTAATTAAACATCTTTTCATTGATTGATTGATTTGTATATGTGTTTTGTCTACATGCATGTAAGTGCACTCATGTCATGCAATGCCTGCAGAGGCCAGAAGACTTCACTGAATCCCCTGGAACTGGAGTTATGGATGGTTGTAAATCACTATGTAAATGTGGGGAACTCTTAAACACTGAGACATCTTTCCAGCCTTAGCTATTTAATTTTGAAATAGCAGTGAACAGGCTTAAGGCCTAAATATATATGACCTGGGCTAGGGCCTCATTCATTTCCTCAATTTTCTGAGAATCTCAAAAAAGATTGTTAGGATTTTTGTTTTTATTTATTTTTGTGGTAGTGATATCATACCTTTATACATTCTTGTTAACTAGACTTTTATTTTGTGAAATATAATCCTGTCAGGTGCTCCACAAGAACCACCCTATGATCTCATTTAGATTCCTTGTCAATCTTTTGAAGATAGTAACTTCCAAATGCATGAAAATCCTACGCATTACTATCCTAAAAAAATAAAATACTGTGTCTCTTCTTTGAGAGGCCCAATTCTGTGTTGTGAAGTATGTCTCCCTTTCTGAGCACCTCATGTCTCTTAGCCCTGGATCTTCAATTCATATTCATATATTTTTATAAACACCAAATTTTCATACTGGCCAGTCTTATAATCCTTTTCTGAATTAAATCCACCAATCAAAGTGTGGCCTGAATCATAGTCACTAAAAAATTATGAGAACTCCTCAGACTGCTGTAGATGACAGTGTGAAGACATGTCTCTGTGTCCTTATTGATGACAGAGGGTTTTTCAAGAAAATTATGTGATGATATTCCTTGAAAACTTAGTATGAAAATTTTTCAGTGCTAAAATATAGACTATTATTTTAATATGCTTACTGATATAAAATGCTGTTAGAGAATCAATAAACCCCCATAAATTGACTATAAAAAATGTCTAGTCTATATGTTGGACCTACTTTTCCAGTCTCATTGGTCAATTACTTGGTGATAGACCCACTCCCAGTAATGCAGATTCACCTTAAGTTATGCTAAATAGATGAGCATAATACATGGTGTGTTAATAAGGTAGTGAATATTTCCTGTCTGGAACTAGCACAGATCTCTGCAGAACTTCCAGACCAGCCACAGCCATGGAGGTCTCCATAAGTCTGTCCACTTTCCTGAACTGCTCAGGAAAGCATAATTTTTCCTTTCTTCTTCATGTCTTTCTTACTAAACATGCTTTCTTTAAGGCTTTGGGCTGCCCGTAGCACCTTGTATTTCTTCACTTTTTCTCTAAAGCTTCCTCCTTCCAGCCATGTGGCTGTGAGTCAGCCATGTCTTTGATCTCCATGCAGGCTCAAACCTATGGCTTTTTTTCCTTCTTCCCACTACTCATCTTCTCAAGGCAGCTGACAAGATTACCAGCTCTCCTGCCCTGAGGACTTTTCTTTAAGATTCTAATAAAATTGTAAAAGCTTCCCATTGCATCCATTCTTAAATTTTTTTATGAATGAGACTAAAAACTGTCTAGGGGATCCTCTTTCTCCCCGTTTCAACACTACCTTGCTATTGTAGAGATGAGGGGCTAAAATATAGAGTTTAAAAGCCAGGAGGGCATAATAGTAGAGAAATAGGATACTTCAAATATAATACTCTTCATTTATCTTTATAACATCTGAAATTGTAATTGAGATATCAAAATAAATTACTGATGCATTTTTCATCCTATAAGGTGTTCCTCCTGTTAGTGGTAGTATTTCTATTTTAAAGCATGATCCCACCTTCTAAGACCTCCTGAAACAGCAAAACAGCAATACCAATTGAGAACAAAATGTCAAAATACTTGGAGCTGATGGATAACATTCTCATTCAAAGCACTGCATTCCACACCCTGGACCCCATAGGCTCATGACCATATGAAATGCAAAATGCATTTAGTCCAACCTTAAAAGATCTCATAGTCTTTATCAGTCTCAATATTCTTCAAAAGTCTAGAGCGCAAAGTCTCTTCTGAGACTCAAGGCAATGTCTTAATTGTAATCTCCTACAAAATCAAAAGACGAATTACATGCTTCCAACATAAAATGGAGCCAAATACACATTCCCATTCCAAAGGGAGAAATGGAGACATGGTGAGGATATACCAGACCTAAACAAGACCAAAACTCAGCAGGGAAAAGATCAAATTCAGTAGCTCCATGTCCAACTTCTGGGACTTCAAAAAGTTTTAAGAAGAAATCAATTGCAAAACAAAAATAGGAGTAAAAATGGAATTATTATCTGCAGTGAGACAGGCATATTAATTGGTCTCAGTGGTTTTATAAATAAATAATTGAAAATTTACACTGAGGACATGAAGTTCGGAGTGAGAAGAGATGGGATAATGGTGGGAGTTTGAAGGGAATAAGGGGTAGATATAATCCAAGTGCATGCATGTATTTTTCAAAGAATAAATTAACATGAAAAATAGAAGAGCAACTAATTTTCTTGCTTTCATTATATTCACTTCACAATATTTTCCAAAATCCAAAAATCATCTCCATAACTGTAAACTTACATGTGAGTTACACTGACATCCTTAGTAGTGAATAAATGTCTGTGAAGAAATTCCTGTAGTTTGTTTTCTCTTGCAGTTTACTTTCTGGCACCAAAGAGGCCCTAAAGCAGTTGAGCAGGCTTAGGTGTGGGAAAAGAAGCAGGGACAGTGCATAAATACTCTTACTTGAAAGCAAAAGGGAATCCAGCAAGGGGCTTTGACAAAAGTACTGCAGACACACTGAAGCACAGCAGGAAGTATAACAGAACTCCATACTGATGAGAAATGAGACTCTCACCACCCACACAGTTGTGGTGCTGTCTGAGATGTAGTAACTCAACTTGAACAATAAGCCCATGCTGTGAGTGAGGAAAGCCACACTTCTAAAAGAGTTTCTATGGGGCAGGACAGAGTAGGTATTCAGCATACTGCCAGTTCCTCTGTCTCCTCATTCCCTTCCCTCTATATTTCTATTATAGATCTATAGCTAGCTCTATGTCTATATATTTGTATTTAATGATTAGACAATGTAGATTTTATAATATTTTGGAAATTTCAGTTGTAATTAAGAATTTTTAAGTAATAAAAATTATAGAAATAAAATCATTAAATATTCTTGGTATTTAATTTACCTTCCCATATACTCTAATATACTCTGAAATAATGTATTTTGCTGTCTATTTTGATACTTTCTATTTAGAAAAATGTACTTCAATACATATAAGTGTGACTCTGTTATCTAGAATATACTTTATATTTGCTACTTAAAATATACTGTATACTTTATATACATCTGAGTATGCATTAATATATATATATATGTATATGTATATCAATGATCAGTGAGTCTATATGTTATTAAATTAGTTTAATGGTAAAGTATATCTTAGATTCCTGTTCCTTCACAGAATTCTTGCCTGGTTCTCTGTACAGAAATGAGAGACAGTTATTCAGTAAATATTCTGAAAGCTGTCTCTCTTAATGCTTGGCCTGGGCAGATCGTGTCTCTCTATAATACAGTGAACTCTGTCTACGAATTTCAGGTTAGGTTTTATTGTCTACATTTGTTAGAGCTGAATACTGATGTGAGTGTTATTGATTTCTTCTGCATTATAGGACCAGAATTTCTTGGGATTTTCCTCCTGGTCAAGTTTCTTCCATGTGTCTAGGCTTTTTGGTTGAGACAAAACTGTTATTATTTTCACTGTTAATCTACCCTCAATTTTCACTGGGCATCAGTTGACACTTGCATACTTACCTGTTTTTTTGTAATTATTACTTTTGAAATTTCACACATTCATACAGTATATCATGATTCTATCCATCCTCATTCCCCTCACTTCTATCTTTCCACATCCTCTTGACAGTTCCTCTTCTCCCCAACTAGAAGACTAACCTTCATAGGCCTCCGTGTCCTTTTCTCATCTCTTTTGCCATGTAATAGTTGAAGTATTTTTAGAAATGTTAAGCTCTTGGGGCCAGAAAATCTTTTTAAAATTTATTATTATTTCTTTTATGTGTATGAGTATATTGCCTGCATATATGTAAGTGCATCCATGTCCTGCAAAGCCTGCAAAGGTCAGAATAGGCTGTTGGACCCCCGGTACTAGAGTTATAAATGGTTGTTAGCGGCCATGTGGGTGCTGGGAATTGAAACCGGGTCCTCTGAAAGAGCAGCCAGTGCTCTTGATCACTGAGCTATCTCTCCAGTCCCTATAAAATCTTGACACATAAAATCAAACTTTTTTCTGTATTCTTTTTTTCTCTGTTCTTTTCTGGTTGGAAACTGTAAATATTTCTTCCTATCATTAATTTAAATTTTTAAAATTAAAACTCTAGGATCATTGCAGATGAGGAGGCTGAAAAATTGTTGGAGTCAGAGGGGGTTGATGAGTACAAGGAAACAGTCTTCCAGACAGCTGGTCAGTTACTCATATGAACTCATAGCAATGGTGACAGCATGCACAAGACTTATGCAAGGTCCAATCAGACAAAATTCCAGCCTGGACGTGAGATAGTAGGTAAGAAATCCCAACCCAACCTAAGAAACTTTTGGCAATTAATAGTTACTGGGAGGAGGAAAGACAATGTGTGACAGAAGACTCAGGGCCAGTGGATGGACCCACACTCATGGACATTTAGGGACACAAATAAGACTTTTATAAGCCCAGGGGTGGCAGTAGGGGGAGGTGTGGGTAGCAGAAGGGATCTAAATACCATCAAACTACATTGTATAAGAGTCACAAAAATTTAATACAAAATTCAAAAAAGATTAAACAAATTTCTTTGTTATGGTCATAGAACAATCAAGCCTTTCATTTTAAATAACATTTTATTGATATATCATCACTTCAAAAAATATGATGACAAAATAACTATACACAAAATGATTTCAATCAAGCTTTACTTCTTTATTTTGAAGTCGATATCATTCTTCTCCTTGTATGTAGCTGATAGAATCATGGTTGCTATCTCTGACAATGAGAGAAAAAAGAAAATGAATTTACTAACAACTTTATTTCCTGTAGTATATGTTGTAAACAAATCACTTGATGTTGAATATCAATATTTGGAGCTCCTTGAAGACTCATTCTTATTTATTTCACCTTATGTCCCTGAATCCATCCCTCAACCAATACCCACATACACATTAAAAAAAATAACATCAGAATAAAGATGCTAAAATTAAATGGTCATTATATTTATACTAGAAATATAATCATTTTTTAAAAATTCTCAAAATAGTGGGCTGGAGAGATGGCTTAGCAGTTAAGAACACTGACTGTTGTTACAGAAGACCCAGGTTCAAATTCCAGCATCCACATGGCAGCTAACAACTGTCTATAGCTCCAGTTTCAGGGGATGTGGCAGATTCTTCTGTTTTCTGTAGGCATTGCATGACATGGGTGCATTTACTTACATGTAGGCAATACACACAAACACATAAAATAAAAATAATAAAAAATATTTTTAAAAATTCTCAAAATTTCGTACTTAGCTATGCTTAATGTGCTCCTAATGTAATGAAGTTGTGTTTCTTTGTTTTGACTCCTGTGTCAATTATACTCCCTGAAATACATACACACAGACACACAGAGACACACACAGACACATACACACACCTAAGTAGAAATGGACAAAAGACATAAGTGTTATTCCATTGAAAAGAATACAAGTAATTCAAATATAATGTTCAGCATCATTAGTCATTACAGAAATATATACTAGAAACAGAAAGCATTTATAATGACTAAGCTAAAATAGTCTGATAACAGTAAATGCTAAGTAGGGCTGCAGTCTGCAGTGACTATAGGACTAAGGTAGAAAAATATATATTTCAAAACTATGGTGATGGCTGTACCTCTTTGTGACATTACAACACAATGAATTGTATTTTTTGACTTGGTGAGGTAAGTGGAATCACAATAAAGTTGGTAGAAATTAATAGTAAACAATATAAAAATAACAAAAAGACAAACTATCTGTAATAGATCAAAGTACTCAATTGTACAATAGTTTCTGTTTAAAAATATATTGTGCATTGTCTATTAATGCTGTAGTGTATGACATGCTCTTTCAAAGGTAAAAATTGCCATCATCTTGTTGAAAGATTATTTTATAATTTTTTGTTCCCTAAAGAGAAAAATTCATTTATATCAACTCAGTCTGAAAATACAACACGTGAACTTTTAATTCTACTGCTATAAATTGTATCTCTATTTTATTTTTCTGATGATTTCCAGTTTTTTAGACAAGGTGTTATATTGCAGTGCAGGCTGACCTAGACCTCAGTGTGTAGCTCGTGCTGGTTATAAACTCTGAGACACCCTCCTGCTTCAGCCACCCAAGTGTTGAGATTATAGCCTTGACCAAGCACTCTGAACTCTAAATTTATTCTAAGGGAATGTTCTAAAATAAGTATTAGTTGTGATGTTTGTATATTATTTTTAATAATAAGCAATTTAAATGAAACCAAATGACCAATTAAACAATATAAATGAATTTGTATTATCAACATAATGAACTAATATGCATGAGTTAATACTACCTAGGAGGAGGTAATGATTATAATCTAGAACTATTGCAAAAATAGTTATAATTGTTTCTGGTTATGGCTTTCTAAGGAAATTTTATTACAATTTGGGGCCTGGTTTAAAAACTGAGGTTCTGAGTTAAAGAACAACTGTCTGTCTGGTGAAAACAGCAAAGGGGTTTATGTTTCTAAGGTGTGATTACACACCAAAGAGCATAGGACCTGAGCCACTGACTGAATCCCTGACCTGTACTAATGGTAAAGGTTTGAATCTGGAAGATAGCATGAGGAAATTAGATTCCTGCTTTCTTAATTGTAATGCATGAGGGAAGTTAGGAAAATATTCCATAAACAGATATAAAAATGATGTTCTTGATGACTTAGAACATAGGTCATTAAAAACCAGGGATAACTAACACTAAAGACTTTTTGAAAAAGGCCATATGGAAACCTACCAATATAGAAATTCTTTAAAAAATAGACATATACATTATAAACAGAGACAAAAAAGGAATTATCTTATAAAAGTGGGACACTAGCCCTACCAGAACTATAGGCTAGCTAAGTAAAAGCCCAATGCAAGGAATGGATTCCTTCATTTGAAGCTATTGACCATAGGCTCCACAGAGCCTCAAATGATACTGGACATTGCTCCTGCTCTTGGCTACCCTCCAGAACACCACTGTAAGACCTTACTGTGGAAAACACTGAATGCATGAACTCTAGAACAAACAAGGAGGATTCAAGCTGCTGCCACCTTCAGGGCCTGATCTCTACTGCCCAAACGTTGTGTTGGAACGTGCTATGCATGATACCTGAAGAGAAAAGCTATCATGAACCTTACCTGACTGTGAAGCCTGAAAGCTACAGCAACAGCTGGCCCGGTAATATATGCCCACTGGTGCAACAGTGGAAGAAATATTATGGGAGTAACTGACCACTTTCTAATTGGATTTACGTTCTGCTTCTTGGATGGAACACATACATGACATTGATATCAGGCTTAGGAATCTGAGGCTGGACATGCCACAGGACATAAGGGATAGCCTAATATTAGTTTTCTGCCAAATAGATACACTATTAAATTGACTCCTAATAACATTGTTATACCCATAGATTAATTCATCTCTCAATCCTAAGCATAGAAGCTTGCTTATGCAGTATATGGTAATTATCACAGAGAAGCACAACGAGTAAATATGCAGAGAATAAGTGGCTGCATGATTCTTTTCCCCGAAAAGGACAGTGATACCAAACTCCTATCTCCCAAGGCTCAGGAAGCATTGTGGATGAGGGTGCAGAAAGATTGTACAAGCTTGAGCTAGTAGATGACCACTAGGAAACAAAATTTCCCAGAGCAGCTGATCAGTTACTCAAATAAACTCACAGAAATGGCAATGGCATGCATGAGACCCACATAAGCCCAAACCAAGAAAAATCACACAGCATTGATGTGGAGAAGTGGGTAAGAAGTCCCAACTAGGTCTAAGGCATTATTGGCCTCCAATGGCTACTGGGAGGGGGAGAGTCAGTTTCTATCAAGGGTGACTCGAGATATTTCTCAGGGTCATGTGAATGGACTGAGGGACATGAGGTGACAAAAATTAGACTCTGTAGACCTTACTATATATCTATGTCTGTATCCATCTATATCTTTATACCTATTTAATAGAGGACATTATACTGGTCAGAGTGTAGTAAGGGAAGGTGCAGATAAGGGAAAGGACCTCAATATGATCAAAATATATTGTCTGAGATCACAAACATTCAATAAAAATATTTTAAATGAAAAAAGTCATTGATTTTCTGTGACAAATGGCACATACTCATTCTAGTACCTGAGGGAGAGATGGTGTCTATGCAAAGAGAACTCAAGCTGAAAGCATCAATGGAGGGCAACATTGCATGACACACTGGTTTGAATACCACCCAACCTTACTGTATCCTCAGAGTGTTCTTATAGTAAACAATACACAGGTAACTGTGACTTTAAGTATGATAAGTCATATACACTATACTCTGATTTACATATCTCCCATCAAGCTTTGTGACTGTGGCAGTGCTGATTATAAGCTCAGGATTTTCTGAAATATTTTTAAACCATTCATACCCCATCTCTGAAAAATTCCCTCAGGCTACACAGACTTTATGTCCTTGTTACATCAATTTCAGTTTTCATTCCTGTTCCTACAGACATATATCCTAGGAAAGTAGAAACGTGTACTTAATCAGATGCAATGTGATAGCTTTAAACAGATAGCACATATCTAACACCTGTCAGCTCATCAATGTTTGGTTTACTACTCTACAAATTACTGCATATATCATTCCTGACACCTAAGCTGGTGTCAAGAATAAAATACACCTTGTAAATTCTGTAAGGCTCACAAACATATGCAGTAGAGAATCTGATTTTAAAGTTTTTGGTTTTTGGAACTCTTTAGAAGCCTACAAAGTTCATCATAGTCTCAAATAACTTTTGTTTATCTGGTATATTGTATATACACACATATGATATATTAAATAATGTAAAACACATGCAAAGACAAATATATGTTCTTTCATATCAGAATGAGGATTCATCATGTTATTACATCCTGAAATTTTAACCCAAACATAAATTCAGAAGAGATCATTAGTATAAAAGAAAATCAGAGCATTATTTTTCAGTTTGAGATATTTTATTTTTATTTTATATGCATCAGTGTTTTGTCTACATATGTGTAAGTGTACCACTTATATGAAGTCCAAGGAGGCCAGAGAAGGAGTTGAATCCCTGAAACTGGAGTTAGAGATTGCTGTAAGGGGCCACATGGATGGTGGGAATCAAGCTCGAGTCTTCTGCAAGAGCAACGTGTTTTGTTGACTGCTGAGCCATCTCTAGGCCCCAGAACATTACTTTTCATGTTTGCTTCAATTTGAGTCCCTGAAAAGATTTTTGGTAACCTTAATAATTTCTTTCACTGTGACTTGATTACTATTTCATTGAATTAAAAAGGGAAAACAAAGTAATAAATCAGTTCTATGTTGATACGTATGATTTTTAAAATAAAACATCAACCTATAATTTTAGGAACAAAATAAGGTGTGGGATTTGGTACTTACTTTCCTATCTGGCATTATATGAAGAAACATATTTTATCTTTTGTTCATAAAAACACACCATATGTTTCCCTATGTGGCTGATAAATACAAGATACATTAATTATTAAGGAGGAGTGGTAATCCATCCACCGGAGAGACAGAAAAAAAATCGTTTGCAAATTTGCATGTTCTCCAAGGCCACAGAAACAGGATCTTGACGTATTGCTAGGAGTTTCAGTTAAAGCAGGAAAACACAGCCAATAAATCAAGAATGCAGTTGGAGGCAGAATACCAAGCAAGGTACAAGGAATGATCATGCAAGGCAGGTACACTGCATCAGCTGAAGAGGATTCTTGCCTCTGGAATATACACCAAAAAAATGGTGTCTGGAGCTTTTGTGCTTTCCAATATAGGAGGAAAAGAAATATGATAGTGCTTAAAAGATCAGGCTCCAAAACTCAGAGGAATTTGAATGAAAAACATTAAATCTGTTTTATGATGATGGCAGTGACCTTGTTGAGGTTTATTTGTGCAGCTGATTTTTAACTTTGAATTGAGATTATGTCAATTGAGTGACTACATCTTGAACATTTGATCAGAAAGACTTTTGAATGTCCGAAATATTTCAATCATACAAAGAATATCTAATGAACAGATTAGAGCAGTTTTTGAAATTCATCAATAGATGGTGTCTTTCAAATTTTCCTTCCTGTACATGAGTATTTTTATACAATTCTTGATTAAAATTTTAAGTAAATCTCAAACTTTTAAATACTAGTGATCTTTATGGTAAAATTTAATTTAAATGCAATATTTTATGAAAATTTCAAAACGAAAATCTCTACCATTATCTTCTAGATTGTGGGTTAAATTTAAAAGTTAAATATAAAAATGCAAATGTTTCCATGGAAGAGTTTAATAAAATGGGCATTGATATGATTTGATTTAATGAAATTATTAAAATTGTCAAATGTTTTGACACCTAGATATCTGTGTACAATTTAATCTAATTTGAAGTTTTTAAAATATTTCTTTATTGTTTTTATTTTATGTGTATGAGTGCATTGCCTGCGTGTAAGTAAGTGCACCTGTGTCATGCAACATATGTGGAGGTCAGAAGAGGGACATGAATCTCCTGGAAGGGGAGTTACAGATGGTTCTTAGCTGCTATGTGGGTGCTGGGAATTCAACCCAGATCCTCTGCAAGAGCCAGTCAGTGCCCTTGAGCCATCGCTCTGGCCCCTGTAATTAGAAATTTTACCATGAAAACCCAGTGGCACAATGGCTAAATATTCCTTTAATGCATTGCTATTCTTGTTTATAAATATTAATAGACATGAAATGATTACTTTAAAATACATACTAAAAATATAGATGGTGGCTCAAGCCTGTGATCTGAGCATTTTGAAGGCTGAAGTAGGACTATTTTCGTGAGTTCAAGTTCTGATACATAGCGAATTTCATGCCAGCCAGACAGGCCTACAGAGTAAATGCCTAACTCAAGTTAAAAATAAATAAATATTTGCTAAACTATCAAAATATTTTTATGATGATTTTAGAGATTAGTCAGTATAAAATCAAAGTATTGCACAAAATTTAGTTAATATTAATATTAAATGAAGGGAAGTTGTTAGTTATGAAAATTCCTTCATGAGTGTTTATTAAATTGGAATTTACTATGTTATGCCTTATTTTTATTGTTTAGTTATTAACGTTACATTAGAATTTTTATTATGAAATACATAATATATGATATTTAAAGAGAGATTACATGTTGATAAAATAATTGATAAAACTGAATGTAAAATCATAAATATTACAGAATTTTTCCATCATTTGTTTTTGCCTTCTATGGAACTAAAATGGCATATTTTGAAATATCTATACATAGGAAAAGTTAAGCAATTGTTCAGTGCTCAAAGTAGCTTAATGTGAAAAGCAAAGGTTTCCTGGGAGCTGCAGACTCAGGAGCATTCTAGTCTACCCCTGACCACAGGGATGCGCATTTGAAGTGCACTTCTCTCTTTTGTAAGTAATAAACTTTTTTTTGTCTTTTTGAAGCAGGATCTCCCTGTAGCCCCATCTCTCCTGGAACTCGCTGTGTAGACCAGGCTGGTCTAGAACTCACAAAGATCCGCCTGCCTCTGCCTTTCAAGTACTGGGAAATAAAGGCATCTGCCAACACACCCAGCTAGTAATAAGCATTTTTAAAGTAAGATTTTTTTCAAGTGGAAAGAATATTCTGTACACTCAAATTTTTGCATGATTAATTATAGACATGATATTTAGCCATGGAAATGAGAAAACAGTACTAGTGGAAAGCTTCTGCTTGATCTACATACAATAGTATTTAATGGGGTTCTGCATCTCTGAAAACAAAGTTCTAGTTAGTAAACTGTCTCTAGCTAGTAACTCTATTAGGATTATTAGTTTATTGTCTTTGCCTTTAAATACAGAGTGATTAAAACATTGTTCTTATTGGATATTATTTTCCCACACAAATAGATTGTTTTACACTAAAGCCTCTTCTAATCTGACAAAATATCAAAATTGCCTTCCTGCTTATTCAAATTAGTAGACATATATAGTATAGTTGGTAGATCATTTTCTATAAATCTTGTTTACTCTTATGCAGTAATATTAGACATTTTCAAGGGAAACACAGTAAAATTGTGGTAATTGATAGACAAATAAAGGAAACAGTTTTTTACATATGGATAGGAAATCCCTCTTAGGGAAAGACCTTTATTATACACAAATGGGGATGCGTAGTGCCAAGATGGGGAAAGTATTACAGGTCAATGGCAGAGCAGGTAGAAACTCCTGAGATATACACACATCTTACTTTTTACAGGATATTTTATGAGGTCAGGAAAAGCCTGAGATGAAGCCAGAGAATCAGTAGGAGAGAAAAGTGAGTAAGATCTTGAAGGCTATGATTAATTATGTCCTTCCAAGGATGTTGGAAATGTTTAACAGGGAATACAAAAAAATCACTATATTTATAAAGTTAAAAATTATTCTTGTGAGAAAGTCTAAAGATGTAGAAGAATACAGGGATGTTCAACTGCATTCTGGCATTATAAATTATAAAATGGGGGACTGGAGAGCTGGCTCAGCATTCAAGAACACTTGGTGGTCTTTCAGTGGACTTAGATTTGGTTCCCCGCAGCCATGTGATGGCTCACTACTATCTGAAGCTGTGTTTTTAGGTCATTTGACATCCTCTTCTGGCTTCCACGACACTAGGCATGTAAGGGGTACACAAGCATACATGCAGACAAATACTCATACACATAAAATAGAGAACTAAATATTTATAAAAATAAAAATGATTAAAAATTTTAAAAAATTTAAAAATGAAAATATAAAATGGAAATAAAGTATTCTAAAAAAGAAGGTGAAACATCTCTGGCCTTCAAGTTTTCTATTGCATCACAATTAAAAAGCAGAAAATATACTTGTTCAAACAGCCATTAATTTTCTTAGAAGTATGCAGGGTGAAGTTCTAGCAAGTTCGTGGAGGCCATTGGTCTACTCAGCTGAGTAACTACATATAAAGCTCAAAATACAGGCCTTGGTTTTTATCCTCATATCACCAAAAACAAAAACCAAATAACACGAACAAACAAGAAAACCCATGATGTCAGAAAACTACATTTTCATTAATTTTATGTGCATGTGGTAGACAGCCAAACCTTTTCAGGTTGCTGAAAGACACATTTAATTAACAATGTATAATTTACACTTCAGGTAGGATCCTTTTCCTTGGGCCTGTTTAAAAGCTTTTCCATGATTGATTCAGATACGTTCAAAATCATCTCTCTTTCTGTGGTTCAGTACATTCTTGCAGTTATACCTTAGTTATTTCAATATATTCTTTGTTCATTTGCTATCATCTAATGTCTATGCCATACATTTTAACATGCATATTAATTTATATTTATTAAAACTATTGATGATTAAAATCTTTCAGCTATCATTTTCTGAACACCCATCTATTCCTTCAAATTCTTCATTGCAAGAGTTTTAGCCGATATTTAGCTAGCTTTCTCTACTGGTATTGTCCGTCTCAAATTCTTCATTTTAAATATTTTCAGGGCCACATGTTTTTTGTTTTGCTTTGTTTTGTTAGTTTCTTCGGGAAGGGTTTTTCTGAGACAGGGTCTCCCTGTAGCCCCAGTTGGCCTAGAACTCACTATGCAGATCAGGCTGGCCTCCATCTCTCAGAGATGCACCTGCCTCTGCCTCCCAAGTTCTGGGATTAAAGATGTGCGAGAAGTTTAAGAGCATATATTTTTGATAATTTTCTCGTATCACATTTTCCATTTCTTTTTCTAAACAGTTTTTTCCAATATGTTAATTGAACTATTTTTTGTTTCTTTTTTTAATTTTTTTTTCTTTTAAGCTGGCCAGAACTCTCTATGTAGACCAGGCTGAAAATTCGTTTTGATCTCACAAGGATCCACCTGCCTTTGCCTCCAGAATGGTGGGGTTAAAGATGAGCACTACCACACCAGACTTACTTTCTGTCTCTTGTGATTATAAATACAGTTGTGGTTCACACTGCTTTCTGTTTTTATTTTATTGCCATCTATGTGCTTTATATTTTCATTTTCTTATAACTATGTTTATTAATTCACACATATGCATTGATTTTAATGGATCTAAGTAACTAAAAAAACTTCCAGTCCAGTCTATGTGGGGTTTTTTTTTGCATTCATGAAGGATTATGTCCAACATAACCTCCTCTGGAGTTTATTACAATTATACATATTTCTAAAGTATTTTCCTGAAAAAATACTGTGCTTGCTTTTGCTATTTATTTATTTTTTGTTCTTAAGTTGATGAATTATTTCTTCTTCTTCTTTAATCCTACTCCCTCCCTTGCTTAATATTTATAAATCTTCACTATTTAATTTCTTCTCTTCAAATATATCTAATTGAGTTACTGTTTGATCTAACATACACACACATATGAACAAGTATACACACAGAGATACACATGTGTATTTATGTGCATATGTTTGTGTGTTGTGTGTGTGTGTGTGTGCATACTTATTCCTTAGGCCTTTTCTCTCTATTCATTAACTACAGTTTAATGTGATCTAGATTACAGAACTAAATAAGATAAATATATTTTGTAAATTTTTCCATATCTGAAACCCCTCTCTGTTTCTCTGTTTTGTCATTTTAAATTAGATTTGCTAATTATATTTTGTCTTGATCTCTCTGATATTTCACAGCCTTAAAAAAAGATACATTTACTTGCATATAACATTAATTGAAGTTTACTGTTCACATGATATAATTCAATATTAAGACGAAACACAGGAATTTTAGTTACCATTTACTTAATTTTGAATAAGATAGCTTGCAGTACAGCCAACTGATTGGTGATCAAAAGAAAATCTGAATAAGCTCAGGTGTCTGTATTTTAAAGGTTCTATATTTGATTCATTTGCTGAGTAAAGAAATTTTGAACAGTGTTCATGAGAACTGCTTTAGTGTTGTTATAAATGAGACACTGACTCAGATGTTTAGTGGAATATTTTTCCAAATTAAATGTTTAATTTAGGTTTTATATGCTGTTCTGAGAACCCATTAAGTATATAAGTCACACACACACACACACACACACACACACACACACACACACATAAGGAGCTAATTTACGAATCAGGCTACCTTTTCTAGAAACATGTAAATTAAATATACATGTGATAGTTTACAGCTTGGAGCACCCTGGTAGTACCAATGAATAATAACAGCTGGCACACTGATAGCAGGGAAAGAAAGTGATAAATAGCACCTTTGAAACTGCCCAAGTGATGAAGAAAAATTGAAAAATTTACCAGAAGGAATTAACCACATACTTACAAAAGTCCTCTGGATCTACTGTTCCTCAGGGTGATGCAAACTGGACATTTTCAGTGGAGTTCTGAAATCGTGGAGATATCTTTCATCCATTTGCAGTACTTGACTAACAGCAGGAGGAGCTTTTATGTTTGTCTCTTTCATCCATATTCAAATCTCATATTGTAAATGCCCAAATATAATTCTTAAAATGAAAAGAATTACCATATTAAAGGACATTCACTGAGGGTATCAGAACAATTAAATAGTAAAAAGAAGAAAGTAAACATTCATTGTTGACTAACAGCAGGAGGATCTTTTATGTTTGTCTCTTTCATCCATATTCAAATCTCATATTGTAAATGCCCAAATATAATTCTTAAAATGAAAAGAATTACCATATTAAAGGACATTCACTGAGGGTATCAGAACAATTAAATAGTAA
>NW_008352267.1:724964-732127 GCF_000622305.1 Nannospalax galili | reverse complement strand
TATATATATATATATATAGAGAGAGAGAGAGAGCAGCAATGGAGTTGCATATATTTGCATACACATATACAAAAAAACGTTTAAGTGTAGTTATCCTATATGGGTGATGAGCACCTATTAAATACCACAGGCTAACAAATAAAAAGTCCAGTGCCAGGAATGAGTTACTTCTTTTGAACTTGTCTAGTGGAGACAGATAAACTCAAAACATAACATGCTACTGCCAATGCTCTTGGTTACATTCCCGAACTTGGCAATAAGACACTACTGCTGAAGACACACACACTTGAATCATACAACATGAAAAAATCAAGCTGATACTAATCTGTAAAGTTTCATTCCTACTTGGTAGCTTTCACAGTGCTAAAAGGTGCTAAGCACACTATCTGAACAAAAAAGTAATCAACATCTTACCCACCTGTGCACACTTTTAGCTGCTCTAACTACAAGTATGGCAATGTTAGAGTAGCAATTAGCCTCATAAGTTTAACTGGTCAAAACTATAAAATCTCTAGTCTATCTGTTGGAATACCCACCTTTCCAGTTTCACTGGCCAATCATCTGGTCATAGGCCCGCCCCTAGGAAAGCAGGTTCATCTTAAATTATGCTAAAATAGATGGGCAGAATGAATACCTGGAACATTAATGAGACAGTGAACTTTTCCTCCCTGGAATCTTGCTTTTCAGTGCAGAACTCCTTGTTCCAGCACAGACATGTCTTTGTAAGTCTTTCTGCTTTTCTTGAGAATTCGGAAAATCATAATTTCTCCTTTTCTTCTTCATATCCCTTTTCTAAACACACTTTCTTTGAGGCTTTAGGCTGCCCAAAGCATCTTGTATTTCTTTACTTTTTCTATAAAATTTCCTTCTCCCAGCCATGTAGCTGCCAGCCAAACACACGTTTGATCTTCATGCAGGCGCTACACCTGCATAATATCATAGCTTTCTTTCCTTTCCTTTCCCTTCCATTCTCCTCCTCAAGACAGCTGCCAACGTTACTAGCTCACCTGCCCTGAGGATTTTCCTTTAAAATTCTAATAAAATTGTAAAAACTTCCATTTGGGTCCATTTTAAAATTCTTTTATGAATGAGACTGACAGCCCTCTAAGGGATGCTCTTTCTCCCCATTTCAGCAAGACATACCCACTGGTGCAGTAGAGGCATGAATATAATGGAAGCAACCAACAACTTTCTGATTATATTTAAGGCCTTCTCTACCAAATGAAATACCTACCTAGTATTGTTAGTAGGTACAAAGTAGAGAACTCTTAGACCCTAGAGGAGAACCTACCACTATTATTCTGCTAAATAGTCATAGCATTAAACCAACACAAATTAACTTGTCATCCTTTCCATAAGTTAATGCATTTCCCAAGTCTCATAAGAGAAGCTTCTATTGCCAGTTACATGGAAATTAACATAGAGAATCACAAATGATCAAACTGCAGAGAATATAAGACTATGGAATTTTCAGTCCTTAATGGGGCATCTATATCACACCCTCTCCTCCAAAGAATGAAAGATCATTATGGAAGTGGGTGTGGAAAGATCATAAGATCTAAAGGTAGTGGCTGACTACAGGGAAACAGTGTTTTAGGGAAGTATACATACGAACTAGCAGTGATTGTTACAGCATGAACAAGTCTTCCGTAAATTCAAGCCAGAGAAAATCCCTGCATGAAAGGGGCAGGAGGAGCTATTAATAATTTACTTTGAGACAGAGAGTTGGTTTTCTTTAGAAGTGTGAACCCTGATTGGTGAACCACGCATCAGGGCTTTGACTCACATGCACATGAATTCCTTCAGCAAAAATTGAACTCTGTAGTTTAAAAAAATAAAATGAGGGCACAAAGTTGGGAGGACATGGAGGTGAGGTAGATCCTGGAGCACTGAGAGAAATGGGTACTTAAATGGGATCAAAGTAAATTATATGAAATTCTCAAAGAACTTACCAAAAATTAAAAATAAGAGCTGTATATGTATTGAGGCATCAGCTGTTGTGGCCCATATATGTCACCCCAGCTCTTGAGAGTCTAAGACCCAAATATTTCTATGACTTTAAGCCAACATAATGTACAGAATGTGACTCTGCTTCAAAAGGTAAACAAGAAACAAAGAAAAACAGAATTACAAATATAAGAACATAGAATCTCCTATATCTTACCTTTTGCCCTTTATTATATTTTCTTTTTATTACAGATAAATTACAAATGTTTTAATATTTAATTTTTGAATTATTTATTTATTTTTTAAAAATTTATGTGTATGAGTATAATGCCTGCACATGTGTAAGTGCACCTGAATCATGTAATACTCAGAGAAGTCAGAAGAAGGTGTCAAATTCCCCTGTAACTGGAGTTACTGATGGTTGTTAGCAGATGGTTTTTAGCTGTCATATGGGTGCTGGGAATCAAACTCTGGTCCACTGTAAGAACAATCAGTGCTCTTAACTGGCAAGCCACCTCTTCAGCCCCAATTTAAAAATGATTTAAGGGAGGCCTATGGAAAAAAATTCCTACTGGAAATGCCATTTGTGGAGGAAAAGTGCTCTCCACAGCCCCCACCCACCCAAGCCCTGGTCCATGGCAGCAGGGGCTTAGCTCTGGATACTGATAACTTATGCTTACAGCTAATTCTACACATGTAGATTTCCTACCATTTATTTAGTTCTTTCTATAGAAAGAATTTTAATAATGCAATGGAGAAGGCAAAATAGAATATTTCTATCCTCAGTGTGAGGCAAAACTGTAATTGATTCATTGATTCAGTTTTCCATGTATATACCTAAACATTTTCTCTTAATACAGCTGTCTTCAGGCCCAGTTCTCTCATAAACATATCTCAGGTTGAAGAGAACAAATCTATTTATACATGAAGGTTTTTGTCTTTCGGTAAATGTAAACCTTTTATTTTTTATGCTAATATTCTGGGCATAAAAACAATCCTGTGACCTACTAATTTCTGTTATCTATAGAGCATGGGACCTGACTTCAACTGGTTTTTTTGTTCTCTGAAAGGTAAATAATTTCTGTGAATGCCCAGCTGCCCACTGTAGTATAACCTTTACTCAGCTTTGGTTAATAGAAAGAAAAATAATTTACATTTTTCAAAATAATGTTTCTTTATTTAGTAGAAAATAAATACAACTTAAATTTTGTTGATTTTGAACTAATAAAATATAACACATTTGGAATATAAAAATAAAACTCAAAATTGTTTAAAGCCTTTTGAAATTTTAGGTAAGTCACCAGATCAGGTTGCTTGAGAAAAGCTTACCTCTACTCCAATATCTTCTTCACTAAAGAGATCTTTCTTCAATGTCGTGTTTTTCAGTGTTAGAAGAGGATATCAAAATCAGATTATTTAAAAATGAAATACCAAATGGAATCTAAAACTTTGAGATTAAAAACAGTAAGTAAACATCAAAAAAGAACAAAGGAAATTTAGATTATGTCAGACTTTCTTCAAATAATTTCATACTGTTTTTTTATGTGAATTTCAGAGAAAATAAGCCAAAGTACATATGTTATGATTTTTTAAATTATTGAAAACCTAGGGGAAACCATCTGTAAGAACTGTTAAAGGACAATACTTTAAGTTTATATTTTTTTTATTTTTCCTGGAGCATAAAAATACACTCTGTGCACTAACTGTGCAGAAATAAGAAAGTTCTTTTATGGAAATCCTAGCAGACAGCATGAGAGAGTGGGTTCAGACCTCCATCGTAGAGGCTCTGATCTCAGCAGACCACCAGAAAGTGCCAAGTTCTGGCCTCCCTCGGCCTCCCTCAGGCAGAAGGCCTGAGAACGCAGTGGACCACCGGAGAGCCCCCGGATCCTGCATCCACATGTTGGTGTGCTTCCTCTTATTGCACCATACCCATCCCCCTACCTGGGATTTTGTAAGATACCTCCCAAGGCCCCAGAGCAGACCTGGCTTTGGTAGGCTAAGGCTGAGATCCTGGCAGACAGCCTGAGAAGTTGGGTTCTGACCTCCACCAGTGTAGAGGCTCTGATCTCAGCAGACCACCAGAGAGTGCAGTTCTGGGGTCCCTCTGACCTCCCTTAGGCAGAGGGCCTGAGAATGCAGGGGACTGGCTGAGAGTCCCAGATCCTATCTCCACGTGTTGAAGGAAGTCTGAGTGTATCTGACCGAAACCGGAATGGGGTTTCTATGGGTACCCCTGAATAGCTGATCTGAAGCTCCAAATTAAACCTGAAAGAACCTGAACCCTGTACCAACCAGCTTTACATAACCAGTAAAGAAAGGATCTAGGCACCTGGAAAATACAAATAGAAGGATACTTCAACTTAATTCTCATATCAGAATCATAAACAAAAGAAACTCACATGCCAAAATCACAACAAAAGAATAATAAAAAGGGAAGGCAAAACACTATGTCCTACCAAACTCCACCAATCCTTTTGAAGAGTACTACAAGGACTCTGGCATCCCAAGACACCAGGGTAGGTCCGGCTTTGGTTACCCCCTTAGAGATATCCCAGGACACTGAATTAAAAAAAAAAAATCATAAACATGATCAAGAAATTCAACAATTTTAAGAATACACAAACAAACAAACAAAATAGCTAAAAGAAAATAGGGATAAACTTCTGAATGAATTCACAAAGCAGAAACATTGATGAAAACTCAGGCAGAAATGAAAAAGGAAGCCCAAAACTCAATAAGCCAACTTGAAGCAACAGGAGAAAGTCTCACAGCTAGAATGAATGAAATGGAATCAGAATATCAGCACTGGGGGATAAAGTTGAAGAATTGGACCACTCAAGAAAAGAGTATGGAAAAATTTAAAAAACACAGCAATGGAATATGCAAGAGATGTGGGACACCATGAAAAGACCAGATCTATGGATCATAGGAATAGACAAAGGAGAAGAATTTCAGGTTAATGGTGTTGACCACATCTTAAACAGGATAGTAGAAGAGAACTTCCTGAAATTAAGGAAAGACATTCCATACATATATAGTAAGCACATAGAACACCAAATAGACAGGATTTGAAAAGAAACTCCCCATGACACATCATAGCGAAAACACTAAATATACAGAACAAAGAGAATATTGAAAGCAGTAAAAGAAAAACAACAAGTCACATACAAAGGGAGGTCCATCAGAATTACAGCTGACTTATCAGCGCAAACTATGAAAGCCAGAAGAGCCTGGACCAAAGTATTTCCAGTTCTAGATGACAATAGATGCCAGCCCAGAATAATTTACCCAGCAAAAATGTCTACTAGAGTTGAGGGGAAAAGAAAAATCTTCCATGACATGTATAGCCTGAAAGAATCCATGTCGACAAAACCAGCCCTTCAAAGAATACTTGAAGCAATAAAGAGAGCAGAGAGAGAAACAACTACACCCTAGGGGCAACAAAAGAAAATAAAGGTATAATCTAGGCAAAACAAAATTAGAGAACAAAAACAGCAATCAAAATGATGGCAACCCATACACATCTTTCAATAATAACCTTAAATATCAATTGACTGAACTTCCCAGTCAAAAGACACAGGCTATGTGAATGGATTAAGAAACAAAATCCATCTCTTTTCTATCTGCAAGAAACCCATCTCATCTTCAAGGACAGGCACTACATTTAGGTTAGAGGTTGGAAAAGAATATTCCAAGCAAATGGCACTAAGAAACAAGCAGGGGTTGCAATTCTAGTATCTGACAAAGTAGAAATCAAAGTAAAACTAATCAGAAGAGATAAGGAGGGTCACTTCATTCTGATCAAAGGAACAGTTAACCAAAAAGATATTACAAGCCACAACATATATACACTAAACCTGTTGCACCAAAATTCATAAAAAAACAAAACAAAACAAAAAACCTACAGGACTTTAAGATATACATTAACCCCAACTCAGTAATAGTAGGGGACTTCAATACCCCACTTTCTTCATTAGACAGGTCAACTGCACAAAGCATAAACAGAGAGACATCTGAATTAAAAGATACCATACATCAAATGGACCTAACAGACATCTTTTGATTATCCCACATAAGCAACAAAGAATATACTTTCTACTCAGCACCCCACAGAGCTTTTGGAAAAATTGACCACATACTGGGCCACAAAACAAACCTTGACAAATACAAAAAAATTTAAACAATTCCATGCATTCTATTGAACCACAATTCAATAAAGCTCAAAATCAACATGGGACAAAACCCTAGACACTACATGAACTCATGGCAATTGAACAACACACTCCTAAACAATGAGTGGGTGAAAGGAGTAATTAAGAAAGCAATAAAAGAATTCCTGGAATTCAACAAAAAGGACAATATAACACAACACAGCCTCTGGGAGACATTAGAAACAGTCCTAAGAGGGAAGTTTATAGCTCTAAGTGCCTACATTTAAAAAATTAGATAAAACCAAAATAAATGACCTAACACTTCAACTCAAGACACTGGAAAGGCAAGAAAAAATGAAATCCCAAACCCAGCAGAAAAGGAGAATTAACAAAAATCAGAGCAGAAATTAATGAAATAAAAACAAAGAAAATACACAGACTCAATGAATGTAAGATCTGGTTCTTTGAGAAAGCTAAATAATATAGAGATCCACTTAGCTCAGTGAAGCAAAGAAAGAAACAGCAAATCCAAACCAACAAAATCAGAGATGAAAGGGGAAACATCACAACAGACACCAAAAAGATCCAGACCATTATACAGGAATATTTTAAAAACCTATATGCTACTAAATTTGAAAATCAAAAAGAAATGGATGGACATCTAAAACAGCATGGTACTGGCACAAAAATAGACACATAGATCAATGGAACATCATTGAGGATCCAAATCCAAGTACATGCAATTTCAGCCATCTGATATCTAACAAAGGTGCCAGGAACACACAATGGAGGAAAGACAGCATCTTCAACAAATGGTGACGGCTAAATTGGATCTCCACCTGTAGAAGAATGAAACTATATCCTTATCTTGTACCTTGCACAAAAGTTAGCTCCAAAAGAATCATGGTGGCACATGCCTTTAATCCCAGTACTTGGGAGGCAGAAGCAAGCTGATCTCTGTGATTTCAAGGCCAGCCTGGTCTACATAGTGAGTTCCAGGATAGCTGGGGCTACAGGGAGACCCTGACCGAATAAAAAAAGAAAGGATCGGAGACCTCAATG
>NW_008352267.1:713550-722231 GCF_000622305.1 Nannospalax galili | reverse complement strand
AATTGAATAACATATTCCTAAACAATGAGTGGGTCAAAGGAGAAATTAAGAAAGAAAGAAGAGAATTCCTGGAATTCAACGAAAAGGACAATACAACACAACACAACCTCTGGGACACATTAAAAGCAGTACCATGAGGGAAGTTTACAGCTCTAAGTGCCTACATTGAAAAATTAGAAAGAGCCCAAATTAATGACCTAACACTGCAACTCAAGGCCCTGGAGAAGCAAGAACAAATGAAACCCAAACCTAGCAGAAGAGAAGAAATAGCAAAAATCAGAGCAGAAATAGAAACAAAGAAAACAATACAAAGAATCAATGAATCTAAGAAATGGTTCTTTGAAAAAGCTAAACAAGATAGGTTAGCCCAGTTAACCAAAAGAAAGAAAGAGCAAATTCAAATCAATGAAATCAGAGATGAAAGGGGAAACATCACAACAGACACCAAAAAGATCCAGACCATTATACAGGAATATTTTAAAAACGTATACACTACTAAATCTGAAAACCAAAAAAAAATGGATGGATATCTGAAATCATGGGAACTGCCAAAGTTAAAACAAGGAGAGATCAACAGTTTAAACAGACCATAACGTATAAGGCAATTAAAACAGTAATTCAAAGACTCCCAACTATAAAAAGCCCAGGACTAGATGGATTTACAGCAGAATTCTACCAGACATTTAGAGAAGACCTCCAACCAATACTAAAAAAATTATTCAGAATGATAGAAATAGAGGAAGATCTCCCAAATTCCTTCTATGAATCCAGCATCACTCTAATACCTAAACTGGATAAAGACACAACCAAAAATGAAAACTAAAGGCCCATAGCCTTAATGAACATAAATGCAAAAATTCTCAACAAACTTGCAAATTGCATACAGACACACATCAAAAAGATCATTCACCATGATCAAGTAGGCTTTATCCCAGAGATGCAGGGCTGGTTCAATATAGGCAAGTCAACAAATGTCATTATGGACTCAAACCAAAACCACATTATCATCTCAGTAGATGTAGAAAGGCTTTTGACAAAATTCAGCATGCATTTATGTTCAAAGTAGTAGAGGGGATTGAACTGGAGGGAATATACCTCAACATAATTAAAGCTATATACACCAAACCCACAGTCACATCATTCTAAATGAAGAAAAACTGGGAGCATTCCCATTAAAATCAGGAACCAGACAAGGATGTCCACTATCCCTACTCCTTTTCAACATAGTGCTTGAAACTCTTGCAAGAGCAATAAGACAGGAGAAGGAAATTAAAGAAGTACTAATTCAAAACGAAGAGGTCAAATTATCACTTTTTGCAGATGAAATGATACTATACCTAAGACATCCCAAAAGTTCCACTAGAAAACTCCTAGAACTGATCAACACTTTCAGTATAGTGGCAGGTTATAAAATCAATCTACAAAAATCAGTAGCCTTTCTATACATAATAAGCAGTTGGAAAAAAGAATACCACGAAATGCTCCTATTCACAATTGCTGCAAAAAAATAAAGTGTCTTGGAATAAATCTGAGCAAAGACACCAAACATCTCTACAATGAAAATTTAAATCATTAAAAAAAAAAGATTGAGGAAGACACCAGGAGATGGAAGGACCTCCCATGCTTGTGGATTGGAAGAATTAATATTGTGAAAATGACCATCCTACCGAAAGCAATATATAGATTCAATACAATCCTAATCAAAAGCCCCGTGACATACTTCACAGAATTAGAAAAAAAAATCCTTAAATTCATATAAAAGCACAAAAGACCCCAGATATCCAAAGCAACTCTGAACACAAAGAACAACACTGGGAGGATTACTATACCAGATATAAAAGTATACTACAGAGCTATAGTCATTAAAAGAGCATGGTACTGGCACAAAAATAGACACATAGATGAATGGAACATCATTGAATATTCAAACCCAAGTACATGTAATTTCAGCCACCTGATATTTGACAAAGGTGCCAGGAACACACAATGGAGGAAAGATAGCATCTTAAACAAATGATGCTGGCAAAACTGGATCTTCACCTGTAGAAGAATGAAACTAGATCCTTGTCTTTCATCGTGTACAAAAGTCAACTCCAAATGGATCAAAGATCTCAATGTGAAACTGGAAACCCTGAAACTATTAGAAGAAAATATTGGCAGTAACTTACAAGATATAGGTGTAGGAAAGGCTTTTCTGAATCCGTAGTTCAGGAATTAAGGTCAGTAATCAACAAGCATGACCTCATTAAACTAAAAAAATTCTGCACAACAAAAGAAACAATAAAAAAAGTGAAGAGAAAACCCACAGAGATTTAACATCCGAAAAAATTCTTCACCACTGACACATCTGACAGAGGTTTAACATCCAGAATATATATAGAACTTAAAAACCAAGAATTGAGACTTCAAATCACCCAATTAAAAGATGGACTAAAGATCTAAACAGAAAGTTCTCAAAGGAAGAAATAAAGATGGCTAAGAAACATCTCAAAAATGTTCAACATTGTAATTAGGGAAATGAAAATTAAAACCACCCTAATGTATCACCTTACTCCAATCAGACTGGCTAGGATCAAGAAAACAACTGATACCAAAAGCTGGGGAGGATGGGGAGAAAGGGGAATGCTCATTCATTTCTGGTGGGATTGCAAACTTAGATACTGGAAAACAGTATCTAAAACACTTAAAAAACTAAAAGTGAACCTACTACATGACCTGGTTATACCACTACTTGACACATACCCAAAGGACTTATCCTATTGCAGAGACACTTGTACAACCATGTTATTTGCTGCTCTTTTCACAACAGCCAAGAGATGGAAGCAACCTAAGTGCCCCTCAACTGATGAGTGGTTAACAAAAGTGTTGTATATTTAAACAATGGAGTTTTATTCAGCAATAAAGAAAAATGAAATAATTAAATTTGCAGATAAGTGGATGGATTTAGAAACTGTTATACTAACTGAAGTAACACAGACTCAGAGAAAAAAATGACATATGCTCTCCCTCATATGTGGATCCTAGCACCAAACTCTTTTTAAATTCCTGGTCCTTTTAATAAGATGAAGCTGTACAACAGTCTCTTCTGGATGAAATAACTACCATTATCACAACTTCAGGCCTGATTGCTAAATATCAATACAATTGGGCTGCTTGACAGTTGTGCTCATTCATTAAAGGAGGTCCAAGCAGTTTCACTGGACCCTCACTGGAGTATTCAGCCACACTTCCTAGCCAACTGTATGTAATTTGACCCTAATCACACATGGCTTCCTGGATTTGGGGAGGGCTAAAGTATATAATCTGGGTGATGCTAGGAACAGAAGGTATAACCTATGCTCGATTAAGGCTTTCCAGTGTACATACCCTCAGGTCATACATACACCTCAGCAACCCCTCAGTTATCTGGTAAGTAAGCTCAATATATTCATTGGTTCCCCAGTAAAACTTTATAAAACATTGGCTTGACACTAGAACCTTAAAAGGGAACAAACATTGCTTAGCATCCCCAGGAAAACAAGTCTCACAATGGACGGAAAATTTATTTGTTAATGCTATTATGTCTCATAATTATTTTAAAAAAAGAAAATGAGAATGTAAAGGATGTTAAAAGCATATGGGAAACAGAGATATTTTCTGAAATAGAAAACATGAGAAAGCTTAAGCAAGTGATGAAGGTCTGTTTAGGTTTGTTATGATATATAAAGGATGAAACAAAAATACACATAATCTTAAAATTTTTATGGTCATCATTTAGTCAACTAGTTTAAGGAACAAAATATATATCTAGTCAAGGTTTATCTGAGAACATGTGATTTTTTTTACACAAGCTTTATCTACATAGTACATGATAATTGAAAGCACCAGACTGGTGGAATAGTCTTATTGGGTATTTAATAGCCATAGTTAAAGGATTATTTTTGCCCCTTGTCCTCCAAGGTCATCTAAGTTCCAGGGGAACTCAAAATGTCCTGTAACTGTGGTGATTCACCTGGCCTCTTGTCCAGGGAGGACATGGAGACCTCATGCAATGGATTTGAACCAGTGTTAGTCTACAAAAAGGAGGGTCAACTCAGAGGAAACATATCATTCATGCTTCCAAGTAATGCCAGACATGGATGAGCAGGACCTTTGACTTATCTTCACATAGATGGCACTTGTAAGAGAAAAGAGCCAGGAGCTCCTCTCAAGCCCATGTGACTGTGAGGAACAGATCCTCAAATGACCTTAAGTGTAAAAATAAATTGATTTATTTGGGCCAACTGTATGGTCTTAAACACCCAAAAGGAAAGTATAACCAAAAAGTAAAGTCATCAGTGTTTTTGTTTAAGAGTTCAAGAGATTACACTTTCCAGACATTAGGCTTAATTCTATATAAAAAGTTATTTAGACAATTATTTATCATTGATGATTTTGTTCCTAACCAGAAAGTGCTGTTCAGATGTACAACTTCAAATCTTGGTCTCCAACCAGCTATTGTTCTAAAATGATAGATAAATTTGTTTTCTCCTTGTCTAGAACTGACACTGATTCTAACCACTCCAACAACTATTAAAATACTTGAAAGCAAACCCTGAATCCATCACTCTAGATTCCAGCCTTGGAAGACAAAAGAAAAATGAGGAGGAACCCAATAGAAGGATGCTTTTGGAAGCCTTTGTCAAGAAATTCCAATAGACTCATAAGAACATTTGAAAATTGTCCTGTTCTGACTTTTTTTCTAGCTCCCTGTCTAGAACTTGTAATGCTCATTACTCTTGCCTTTACTTCTCCTTCACATCTCCTATTCCAGATTCATGGACTTTCTTTTCCCCTTAGAGATAAGAGTTATGGAATTTGGGAGTCTTTTAGATAGACCCATTGAAGGTGTACTCCAATTGCCTCACCTTGAGTCCCTGTTCAGCATGGAAGAAGCCAGAGCACACTGAGCCCATCCTTATTCTTTGTTGGCAGTTTGGGTAACCTCTTCAGAGTATGGTGTGATAAGAATAGGAGATAGGAATTGTCTAGGCAGTTACAGCAAAAAGACCCCAAAGAAAAGTAGCCAGTTTCTTGGCTAAAAGTCAAAATGTCCTTGGGCCTCTTAGCATACTCTAAGAACCATATTTGGAACATACTCTGTTCCAAAGGCCAAAAATATTGATAGTATTTTGGAGCTTGTACCTAATCCTTAAAAGATTTTAGTGTTACCTCTTCAGAGGGGGTAATGTTAGAGTAGCCAAAAGCCCCATAAAAATCAGTAAATCAAAGAAGAAGAAAGAGTACATAAAGTTATCAAGAAAAAAGTGATGGGGAGATATGGGAGGAGTTAGAGGGGAGGGAGTGGGCATGTATTTGACCAAAACACCTTATATGTATGTATGAAATCCTCAAATTATTTATTTAAAAAAGAAAGTTCTTTTACTAAGAATATGAATACAAATACTCCATGCTAAAACTTTTTAATTGACAGTATTGTATCCAGGATCTTGTATAGATGACAAAATCAGTCTTCAAAGGGATTTTCCTTAGCTTTTAAGAAAAAGGCCCCTGCCTTCAGAAGGAAAAATATCCTCATAATGACGCACCCCACATAAACAATGAAATTAGTAATTGCCCAGTTATGTTATGCACCAATATACATAACAAACTAAGGCGCTTGACCAAATCATTACTGCTTTGATTACATGTTATTTCATGATTTGGAAGTATGCTTTTGGTGACTTGGGCAAGTTATGAATATTAGATATGAGATTTGGGACACAGTAGAAAGCAGATTTAGGGTAATAGAGATGCTTCTAATCCTTGAAGCCAGTTCCCAAGCATTAGTTTCTGGGAGCAAAAAAGCACTCTTAAAAAGAGAATTGAATATGTGGGGAAATGATTATGTAAATTTTCAAACTGTAATAAAATATGTAAACCTTGAATTTATACATTGTTATATATTAGCCACTCTGAAATATTTTTACTCTCAAAAATCATGCATTTTACAAAAGCTTAGTATATTATTATAACATATAAGTATTCCAAAGAGTTTACCTTCTCTGGTCATTAGGAACAACTGATAATTTTATTATAATTTACTTTGTTTGCTATGTTTTTCATGATTTCATAATGGAGAATGGTTTTGGTACTACAGATAGGTGCTTGGGTTTGTGAAAGGTAAGTCACTTCAACTATGTTAATAGATTTTGTAGAGATAATTATTGGTGTAGGTATGGATTTAGAAAATTAAGGAGGAGACTGGTTTTAAGAACTATATTAGAAAAAAATCCACATTGCTTGTTGCTGTTTGCCAAGTTAATAATAAGCCAGTGGCAGAGGAACCTGCAATAACTACAAGGTTAAAGTTGGACTAACAGCTGGAATCATTTTAGCTATTCCAAAGTTTAAAGATAACCTCGAGGTAACAAATATGGTTAGTGATCTCCTGTCTCACACAAACATCAGAGCTGTACACCACGGACAGCAAAATTTAACTGACACTGAAGCTAAAACAACAGCAATTGAATGCAAGCCATTATTCTCTGTATTGTCCAAGAGAGTAGAGTGCAGTCTTCTTGCTAAAGGCTCAAGTCATCCTGATAATGCAGCTTTCATGCTCACTTCATTTAATACAATGACAACCAGTCAAAGCCTCAGGGCTCAGAGTTCTTCTTTCTGTCCCAGGGTACCTACCTCACCTCTCCAAGGTTTATACTTTTACCTTTACTTTATTAAAAGCTCACTCTCCTTCCTTTGGTCTCTATTTTTTTTTTTTTTAATCTGGAAAGGGCCTCTAGGGGAAACATCCATAACTGTAGGACACTTTATCGAAAGACCGAGGTATTTCTCCAGTTCTCTGATATTGTAATCTTTGTAAACACAAATGCTAAAGTATTTTCTCTTTTGGTCTGTAATGCACCACTGTGTTGAGGAAAATAAATAAAGAGAAGAAATACACAGGAATAATAAAATACAGTGTAACAGTTATTACTGTTCTGTTACTATACAGCATTTTTATTGAAATATATTATTATATCTATTATTGGAATCTGATTAGAAATATTGATTAAGGGAAGAATGAAGTGGACATATCATTAAAATAAATTTTCTTATCCAAAGAAAAGAAAAATCCATATGTGGAGAAGAAAAACTACTTTAAGTATAAATAGTAGAAAAATAGTCATCACTACTAAAGGCAGGCAGGTAACTGTACAAAAAGCAAATTTAGGAATTCAGAAATGATTTTATATTATTATAATTACTTAGTGATAACAGAGTAAAGGAATAATATATATTTTTAATTTCTCAGTTTTTCTTAAAGCAAGATTTTTCTCTAATATCCATTTGCTTTTTCTTTTTTTATATTATTCCTATTGAGGAAGGTAAAAATGGTATTTTTCCCCATCATTCCAGATTTATCTTCAAAAAATGTTTTCTGTAGTCTGTGGATTCATTCCATTAGTTTTATATATAGGCTTTATGTGAAAAAGAAAATCTTTAGATTTCCCTGTCGCCCATCCCCATCCCTCTGATTGTCACAGTGTATATCTGTATAACCCTGGGAAAAGATAAAAGACAGCCTGTTATTGAGACAGCTCAACTATGCATGTCTCTTAGGAGAAATCATATCATGATAAAGGTACAATATTTTTGTTATCAATTAAGAATATAAACTAATAGGGGAGGGAGTGTTGGCTGAGCAGTTAAGAGCACTGACTGCTCTTGCAGAGGACCCGGGTTCGATGCCCAGCACCCACATGGTGACTATGAACCGTCCTTAGCTCCAGTTCCAGGGGAATCCGAAGCCCTCTTATGAGTGTGCAAAAATGCATTATGCATTATTCTCCTCAATTGCAACAAACATACCAGGATCTTTGTTATATTAAATTTTCAGCCATTATTTTCAGCTTCATGAGCATATTTGCTCCAGGAGAATATGCTTTTACACAGTACAATTAAACAAGAAAATCAGTTTTCTATCCTCTCTAAAGAATTTTGCCAATAGGAACCTGTGGCATGAATCCTTTGACTCATTAAGCTTTCTACAGAAAATTTACTCTGTGTGATTATAGAGTTTTAGTAATGTTTTGTGTGCAAAAAGTGGACAACTAAACCAAAATACCCTCATATGAAGAACTTATGGCAAAAACCCTTTAGCAAGTACTTTATGTCTCTTGAAATGGTTTGCTCTAATGCAAAAATTTTCCATTAGTTTTCAAACAATTGCCTCAAATATACCATTAAATATCATTTAATATTTGGAAAGCTTTCATTTTAATTCATATGGTCCACCAAGCATTTATTATAATTACATTCATTTTCCGATTTTTTTTCTCATTAAATTTATGAAAATTTAGTTCCTTTCCATATGACTATCTTGGAGTATATTCGATTCAAAGCAAGTACTGCATTCATTTAAATATAAAAATTATGTATTTGACTTAATTTACTCAAAGACTGACTGGAATTAAAGCCAATGTATTAACTAGATTAGTGTCAGATTTTCTAATAACAAACATGAATAAAAATTAGAAGGATTGGCTACATTCTGTAAGTTTTCATACTCATACACTACTTCCAATATATACCGCACTTCTATGGCTACAGAAATAATGGATGTGATTTTCAAAATATGATTTAAAAACACTGAAGAACTTCATACACAGATGTCTAATCAAAATAACACATAGAAAAATGGTCCATTAATAGGGTACTTT
>NW_008352267.1:708377-713473 GCF_000622305.1 Nannospalax galili | reverse complement strand
AATATGTTATCTATATGTATGTATAATATATAGAGAAACAATAATACAGAGAGAGAATGAGGGAGACAGAAGAAGTCAATACAAGATTTTAAGTCAAATTTAAACCAGCCGGGCCTATGCAAATGCTAAAAGTTAATGCATTCTTCATCTGAGTTCATGAGTTTACAAAATTAAAAATACCTCATATAAACAGACAGAATGTGGTACAAAATGTCATGAACAATTTGAGGAGATATAAACATAAACACATAAATATGTGGCTACCATAATTGAGAAATCAGATTGTTTTAGAATTATATTTCCTAAGATTATTTCTTAAATATTAGTAAAATTGTGTAAATGTAAAATGGAATAGTACATAGATAAAGTGAATAATAGAACTGATGCTTTTGTTATAGTGCATTTGTGAAACACAAATAAGTGTAGTCATTAAAGCCTTTCTAGAATCCTGACATTAAATATACCATGTTTGCATACATTGCAGATGAAGATATATTTATTCTTAAATTTGGATTGACCTTAAGCATGTTTGATGGGCATTTAATTTGATTCATATTGGAACTATGCTACTTAAATATATTCAAACATGCATTCTGATTATTACTGTGCAGTAACACATGGTGAGAACTCAATTCATAGCAACTAGTTGGCACTGGAGTCCAGAATGTCATAAGCATAAGCCAAAGGTCTAGTAAAAAATTTAAAATATACTGTACAATAAAGAGCAGGTTTTATTAATTTTGTCACTAGACTTCACCATCATTTGTGTTATATTGAATTTGTATTGAGATCTTTTTAACTATAACTTTTTAATATAGTGTAACAAGTTTTCATAGAATAAAAACCATACATAGTATTATTCTTATTTTTTTGTCGCCATTAATAAATGTTAAAACTAGAGTGTAGCAGAGGCTAAGTATATAATCTTCCACAGAGGTACACTCCTACCTCTAATACTTTTGTATATTTTATACATTACATACATACATACATCTATGCTCAATAAAAATTAATTAATTTTAGACAAATAGAGACATTGATCTGTCTGCTCAGTGAAAATAATTTATGAGGATCTGAGTTAATATGACATTTATAAATGTGCTGGGAAGGTAAAGCTCAGCCATGTTCATGCAAAATACTCAAACTGAGCATACTAAATAATAACAAAATAATAACCTTTGACTATCAATTATTTAATTTCTATCTAAGAATTTATGAAAATATCCTTTATTTTCATGTTGTGATGATTGCCTTTAATTTTATTCTCCTTTTAATTATTAAAGTTTTGAAAGAATCAATTATTAACTGATGTTAATATCACAATTATTTCACATTATTCAAAGAGCTTTCTGAAATATATTGGGTTTTCTTGTAACTTGAACTTGATGTGTTGCATAAAAATTATTTGCAATATACAAAGTGTTCTCAAATGTTAAAAATCTTGAAATATTATCTCAAATAGAACCAAAAGGAAATATGTTTAAGGCAAAAATAATTCATAAATAAAATCTGGGAAAATGTCTAAATTCATAAAATGTTTTAAGCAGATTTCATAATGATATTATATACATATTAGAGTATAAGAGGATTTTTGTGACAATAATATATTTTTTTCTAGTATGTTCAAAGTTCTCACTAGATGATGCTTTCAAGAGAAAATGAAGTTTTATATTCTGCACTCAGAATAATCCCAGATATCTGAATTTTATCTATCGTACAATAACAGTTCGATTGTGTCAATGATAAGAGCATAGCCTTTGTTCAATGACAAAGAACCAAGTTTCAGTGAATCTGGAAAAAAATTAAACAAGAATCCTCCTCTATGTTGCTAAGATGCTTAAATTAGCATACTCAATATTTTTCTTAAAAATATGCAAATTGATGAAATTACAGATATTTTAAAATTAATACAAAGAAATTGTGTACATTACATATAATCAAAATCATATTTTTATGCATTTCATCAGGAGTGAAAATCCCTTTCAAAATCAGATAGTACATGTAGGAGCCAGGTTTGTCCTTAATGACCATGCCTAGGAGTGGTTGTATTAGACAGCTTCATCATTGATGTGACCCATTTCCTGACAGAAGCAAGGCAATGGAAGAAGTACTTGTATTTACTCGAGATTTCAAATATCGCAATCCATAGAACTAGGGTCAATTCACTCTGGGCCTGTGGAAGAGCAGGAAACCATGGCTATGGAAGGATGTGAAGCAGGAAAGAGGAAGGAACAATGTGTAGCCTTCCAAGACAGGCCCACAGTGAACTACATTCTCAGCTAGCCCTGAACTCCAAAGAGACCAAGTCCTCAGAACATGAGTCTTATGGTATGGGAGGCATGACATATACAACTTATAGCAATGAGATTCTCATTATTTACTGTATTCTGTGCTACATTTAAATTTCTTTGGAGCTTAGAAACATGAATAATGGGCATTTCTATAATGTCACTAAGTTACATTTTACTTATAACCGAATAAAGAATGAGCCTGACTCTTAGCATTTAATTTCTTTTTAAATTTCTTCTTATTATTTATTTTTTATTTGAAGTGTATGAGCGTATTGCCTACATGTATGTGAGTGTACCTGTGTCGTGCAATGCTGCAGAGTTGAGAAGAGGGTGTTGGATTCCCCTGCGATTGGAGTAAAGGATGGTTCATAGCCTCCATGTGGGTTCTGGGAGTCGAACCCGGGTTCTCTTAAAGAGCAGTCAATGCTTTTAACCACTGAGCCATCTCTCCAGCCCCTTAGCATTTATTTTAATGGACAAGAGTTCGCCCTAACTCTGAGAGTTTGTTCTTTCAGATCTCTCACAAAACTGTCCAAGAGAGCAAGGCCTCACCCATATGTTTATTCAAACAGATTCTCTGTCATAAATTGGGGAACTACAAGCTTGGATCAGCCCTTGTATTAGCAGAGAATCTTCCACTTGATCTCTAAGACTAAAATATCTCCTATACACAACATCAAGCATATGTCTCAATTCACACTTCTTTCAATAAGGATAAGACTGAATATCTTGCTTTCAGTGCTCATTCAAGCACACCCACATTCCTTCACTATCTTGGGTGGAGGGCAAAGTAGGGTCCAGGGGGGTCAAAGTCAGGTGCTCAGTTCACAAAAGCTCAGTGACCTTGTTTGCATTATAAACAGTGTGGTTTTATTATTATTATTATATTATTATTATTTAATTTTATGTGTATGTGTGTCTATTTCCTGCATGTAATAATACACACATACACATAAAATTAAATAATAATAATGTAATAATATTACATTATTATGTAATGTAATGTAATAATAATATTATTATTATTATTTATGTGTATGTGTGTGTATTTCCTGTATAAGTACACCCATGTGATGCAATTCTCACAGAGGTCAGAGAGGCGTCAAATCCCCTGGAACTGTTATTATGGACAATTGTTAGCTGCCATGTGGGTGCTGGGAATTGAACCCAGGTTCTCTGTAAAAGCAGTCTGTGTTCTTAAACACTGAGTCATCTCCCCAACCAGACAGTAGCTTGTTAATTCATTAGTCTAGATTCTGTCCATATTGTAAATCACCCCTTGTATTAATTACTTTTCTGTTGTGATATCACCATGACTAAGGGAACTCACTAAAGGAAGAGTTTATCTAGCTTAGGGTTCCAAAAGGACAAGACTCCATCATGGTGTGGAGGCATGGCAGCAGAGGCGGTTGGAGCATAAGGTAGGATCTCACATCCTCAAGCAGGCATAGGAATCAGAAACACTGGAGATCTGGCAAGGCTAAGAACTCTGTAAGCAACCCCCCAATCACATGCTTCCTCCAGCATGACCACACCTTCTAAACCATCCATAAGAGCACCACCAACTAGGGACAAAAATACTCAAATACTTGAGGCCTATGGCAGACATTCTCATTCAAACCACGACATCCTTATGGATTTCAAATGAGAATTGCCAGAACTTCTTGACCAGGTATAAAATTATTTTAATTATTTATAGGATATGAATGGTTTATTTCATAAGAATGATCTGTTAAACAAGATAGGAACACAACACAGAAAAAATCCAACATTATAAGATATACAGTATAAAATAGTGAATTCAGTGCTTGATTATTGATTTCCAAGTATGTATAAATGTTCCAGTCTATAGAGATCAATATCAGTCACTGAAATGTGTCAGTCCCTCTTGTTTAACATGCCCTATTAAAGATAATTTATTTTAGAACATCCACTACCATATTTCTTATGATAGATCATGTTATATGTTTGATACATTTTCTTTGACAATATGAGTAAATAACTGATAGATATATAAAGTTAGTCCTACAAATTATTATAAGTTTCTGTATTCTCAGTTCTCACAAGAGAGAGTTCTTGCAGCAGATGGCAATTAACAGAGAGACTTACAAGTGCTCAAAGTGCAGGGAGTAAGAGACTGGAATGGTCAACTCTAAATGGAACTCCTATATCACACCCTTCCACCCAAGGCTCAAGGATCATTGTGGAAGAGGAGGTAGAATGATTCTAAGAGTCAGTGGTTGTATATGAATACAAGGAAACTGTGTTGTCCAGGTACCATAGAGTAGTTGAATACATATATATCTCCATGGCACTTATGACAGCATGTACAAGACCTTTGAAAACCCATACCAGAAAGGCACCAACATATGTGAGAGATATAAACAGGAAGCCCCAGTCCTAGCAGAGGTCTAATGGGCAATTGATAAAATCTGGCAGAGGAAGAATTAGTTTTTCTTACTGGTGTGTGCACCTAGCAGGCTGACCAGTTTCAGAGGGATAGACCACACCCAAAGTATGTAGGAAACAAAGATTAGCCTAGATTGAACTTTAAATAAAGGCAAATAATAGAGGACATGATATTGGGGAGGGATTAAGGTAGAGAGAAGGAAGTCTTAATATGATCAAAATACATTTTATGAAATTCTGGAATCAATGAAAATATAAATAACTGATAGAAGTAACTTCTCCAAAATTAAACACACAGATAGTAATATATTTTTATAAGAAACAAATTTAAAATCTACTAAGACTGAATCTATGTAGTAAAAAGAAAGAAGCTAGGAAATATATAATATTACTACA
>NW_008352267.1:682340-708360 GCF_000622305.1 Nannospalax galili | reverse complement strand
TGAGATTATGGCTCATATCATTTTGAAATGACAGGTTATTCTGTTTTTCTTTCCAAGATCAAATTATTATTAAATATCCCTGATAAGATATGTTAAAAGGAACCTTGACAGTCTACTGGTGATTTAAAAACAGTAGCAAACCACATAGACAGTTTAAGCATGTCTGTAACAATCTGTTGGCATGACTACCATTGCATGACTATGCATTTGAATCAATGAAATTCATTATAAAATGTATATCTTAAATGTGCTCAGCAGAATTAAAATCAACACTAATGCTTATTATGTTAATTTATGACTTAAAAATGACCCATGTGCTACATTTTTGGGTAAGAATTAAAAGCCAAGAATGATAGTGTCTCTTCAAAAAAGCATAAAAATATCACAAAATATATAAACAAGTAAAACTCTGAAGCACTTTTCTTTGCTACATAAATGAGAATGGAACAGGCCATCAAGAGCTGCTTCTTCTAGAACTGCTCCCTTGAGAGCTGCTCCCTCTGATTTGGTTTCCAAAAACTAAAACAAAATTAAGCTCAAAATGTGATTAGTTTACTCAACTGTCACATATTTTATATGGTTATCTGTATAGTTATGATACTGTAGCTATAGTCAGCAAATGCAAATATATGTGCATTTTTAAATATTTTGTCTAATGATCCATATGTCAAGGAAAAGTAAGGAAATAATCTACATTTTGATGTAAATATGTGTCTTGTGCTCATGCCAAAGCACCCAAATATGTGGTAAATATTGATCCTGTGTTTCATATTCCGCAGTGTTTCATATCCTTAATAGAGTTTTTAATATTTTATTTATTATTTTTATTTTATGTGTATGCATGTATTGCGTGCATGTAGGTAAGTGCACCCATGTTGTGCATTGCCACACAGGACAGAAAAGGATGTTGGATGCCCTGGAACTGGAGTTATGGACAGTTTTTAGCTGCCATGTGGGTTCTGGGAGTCAAACCTGAGTCTTCTGCTAGAACAGCCAGTGTTCTTAACCGCTGAGCCATCTCCCTAGCCCCCTTAATAGACTTTTATAATGATACACAAGTATCCCATGACATAAATTTTTATTTTCTTCTTGGATAACCAACTGTCTTTTAGAAAGAATACTAATGAAAAAAATCTCATCAGTGAAACTTCCTCATACAACAGAGGGTGATGTACACACAAGGCCACCACAACTGGCCAAAGTGTAGAGAATAAGACATTGCATAGTGTATGTGCTGGCATAGGACTCCTATATTAAATTTCACCCACCCAGGGCTCAGGGACCATTGCAGAATAGGGAGCAGAAAGACTGCAAGAGCCAGGGATGGTGCATAAACATAAGGAAACAGATTCTTACAGGCTCCTGTGCAGACTTAATCAAATAAAAACCAACATAGAACTGGGAAAATTGACAGGCGACTCCCACCTTAGCCAAAGAACTATTGGCAGCTGATCACTGGTGGGTGAGGAAGAATTGATATCCTTTAAAGGGATTAAGGGAATGACCCTAGAGAGGCTGAACAGACTCCATTGGATGAACTCACATAGAAAGACATTTGGGTACACAAACTTGATTCATTAGATTTTAACATATATGACAGAATGAATGAAATATTGTGGGTGGCTAAGGGGGTGGTGCAGATTGGGGAGGGGTCTAAATATGATTAATATGTATTGTATGAAATCTGCAAAAATTCATTTAAAATACACATTAAATAAATGAAATATTAGAAAAGGAAAAAATGTGGCTTAGAGATGTATAATTTATATTGAGATAATTCAAGTGTATTATTAAAATTCATTTCTTTATTAGGAGATTTAAAAAATATTTTAAGAAAAATACCCAAGAATTTCTTTATTTTTCTAACTATTATGGCTCATTTAATAGCTCATAAAATGAGTAAATATATATCAGTCTTAATTTTGCATAAATTTCTTCAGGTTTGTTTATATATGACAGAGGCATGGTAAATTTATTGTTTACTATCATTTTAAGAACAAACCAGACAAATATGTGCACACATTCATATATACTTTTATTTTCACAACAAGTAATGCATTAATTTACTGCTATGAGAAAATTAGCATTCTATACCTAAGTGTGTCCCCAAGTTAAATAGAGGAGGAAGGAATCTATTCAAACACACAGAACAGTTTACCATTGGGACTTTCATTTGGTTCGATCTAATATAAATTTCTTAAACAAATATATTTTGTTAATTCTCTAGTTGCCATTCTTGCTGATAAATGTGGCTTGCCTTAGCAATTAACTAAAGGTTACAGCTACTCTGAAAAATTAAGGTGCTCAACTGTCATTTAAAAAGGGGTAATCCAAGCAAGATGGTCAGAATATAAAGTTCCCTTGCCACCAGTCTTGACCACATGAATTGGATTCCAGTGTACCTCACTGTAGGAGAGGAAAGACTCTCACAAGCAGCTCTCTGTTCTCTACATGAATGTGCATGTGTGCACATATAAAAGAACACAAACTATAAATAAATAGAAAAATAAATATAACATTAAATATAAAGAAAGAGCACACTTGCATGTTTAGTCAGCGACACACCCTCATGCAACAGAGGGCTGGAAACACTAAAGGTCACAAATGGCCAAAACACAGAGAAGAGTCTGAAGTGTCAGTCCTTGGACAGGTCTCCAATATTAAAATCACCGCACCCAGGGATCAGGAATCATTGCAGAAGAGGGGGTGGAAAGACTGTAGAGCCAGGGAAGAGGTGCATGACTGTACAGAAATAGCCTTATAGTCCTGGGACTCTTCTCATAGGAACCTACAGCAATGGTATCGGAATACACAAGACTCATGCAAACTTAAGCAGAAAAAATCTCCAGCACAGAACTGTGGAAATGAACAGCAGGCCCCAATCTTAGTTGAAGAATTATTGACAGCTGATTACTGCTGGGTGCAAATGAGCTGATCTTCCTAAAAAGAGGGACTCTAGATAGACTGACTAGACCCCAGGGGATGATCTTGCACTGAAGAATATCTGGGGGCACAAACTTTACATGATAGGCCTTAACATACATGACAGAAGGTATGAACTTCGGGGGGGGCAGAGGTCTCTGGGAGGGTGCCAAATGGGAAGGGGGTATAAAGATGATTTTCTGTACGCGGTACACAAAAATTCAATAAAAATTAATTTTAAATGATTTAGAATTACAAGTCTTTCAAAAAAAATATTCCAGTAGTGGTAGCATACTGAGTTCTTGTTCAGGTGGGGCTAAGAGGGAGAACTTGTCTCAAAACCAAAATTTAGAAAACAAAATAATAATCCATAACATTATGATCACTGAGAATTTTTCCAGTTACAGTGAAGTCAGATAAAACAGAATTTTCCAACTAACATGCTGTATTCAGGAATTACTTAATTTTAATAGTTTTTAATTATTATTTTTATTATTATTTATTTATTTATTTATTTTGTGTGTGTATAAGTGTATTGCTTTCATGTAAGTGCAACTGTCTCATGAAATGCCCATGGAGATCAGAAGAGGCGTTACAGACGATTGTTAGGTGCCATGTGGATGCTGGGAACTGAGCCCATGTCCTCTGCTAGAGCAGTTGGTGCCCTGAACTGCTGAGCCATATCTCCAGACCCAGGAATTACTTGTTTCCTTAAATCACTTCCTTATTTTTAAAGCAATTTTGATGTGTTACCTATTATATCATTGACCCAATGTTTTAATTCATATTTCTTTCCTTTTTATTTCCTTAAATTTCCCTTCAGTCCTGCGTTAAAAATTGCACAGCTCTGGAGCTACCTGTATACTTCTTAAGGTTGCTGCTGCCTACTCAATTATGTCTTAGAAACACTGTGATCACTGTTTTGTTTAAGAATAAAGGTCATCATGCCAGGCATGGTGGTATACTTCTTAATCCCAGAAGGGAGGTGAACCTCTGTATGTTTGAGGACAGCCTGGTCTACATAGTGATTTCCAGGCCCACTGGGGATATAGGGAAACTCTTAAACAAAATTGATCACCTTGGTCTCTAAAAGTTAAAATGTAATAGATTTTTTTCTTCATACTCCACATCTTTCTGTTCTTTCCATTTGTGTAACAAAAACAGATTTATCTCTTTCAGCAAAAACAAACAAAACAAAACAAAATATAGATATTTATTTAGGAAAAAACAGAAGTATATGATCACACAAAACATGTACACAAATGTTTATAGAAGTTTAATTTGTAAAACAAAAGCCATTTTATGTCCTGCAGTTATAGAAACAAATGACAGAAGCACAGTTGTGATTCTTGCTACAAGTGCTGCAGAAATCTCTATCTTCATTGTCCCTGTTAACAATTCTAATTCCTAAAGCAATCATTTGCTTAAAACTACTGTCAGCCTTCCAAGGCGTCTCTGGTGCTGACAAAAGATAATTCAGCACAAAGATATGAAATTGCCTTCCTCATGCTTTCCAGAGTCTGAGCTGCTTGTAAGGCTTCAGTTGGTGCAGAATTAAAATTGAATCCATTCAAAAGTAACAGGAAGTACTCACTTGAACTATCCAATCATCTGCAGGTAAATTTTTCTGAAATTTCTCATTCTCCATGCACTATCTTCTGAGTTTTTGATAATATTTGTTTAGTCTAGGTCCTTTAATGATGTAATCAAGATAAGAAGGTAAGACTGATGTGAAGTGTTAAACTTACAGATGTGGGACACATTTAAGTACTATTTTTCATCATTGTCTAGCAGTACTCTCAAGGTCCAGAGCATCAAAATCGGACTTTTCTTCTGTTTCATACATTTAATCTGAAGCCCATGGACACACCAATAAGAAGGTTTGCTTTGCCTAAAGTTGTTTGGAGGCTTTAACATGGATGTATAATTCAGGCAGGCATCAATACACTTCAAATATCTGATAAACATCCCACAGAAATGAGGGCCTGAGGTAGCCTCTTAAAACAGGGCCTATGCAGATAGCTACAAGAACACTGTTGTAGAGAAACAAAGTGACATTTATTTATTCAAAAACTTAGATCATGGATCTACAGAGTATGCTATAAGCTTGAAAAAAGTTTGCTGTCTAGTAGAGAAAGTAGACATGACCAAAATATTATTAAGCTTTCTTCAATTCCTCATAATGAGCTAATATCTATATTTCTATTGTACTTCTGTATATTGATATACTAACAATTTCTTAGCACAAATGATTAAATTTTGTCTAAACACACTGATTTAATCTAATATACAACTCTGTTTCCTATATTTTGTTGATACATATTATGATATTTGAATAAATAAAAATTATATGCTACCCCATTTGTAATACTATAGCATATAAGTGCATTAATTGATAAACTTTCCACATGTGAACATACTAAATTTTTGAAAAAACATTCCCATTACTACTGTTTAAACTGAAAGTAATTAGAACTATATATTTCCAAATGCTGTATTTTAAATATATCCAGAAGATTTCACAGTGATTAACACTGGAATGATAAGTATTTACATTTCTTATGTATATGCTATGCTACATATAATACTTAGAGCACACATATAATTTTCAATTTATAAAATATTAAATTAAAAAGCAAAAGACAGAATGAGACCCAAATCATGTCATCAACTAAAAAGATTGGTTATTAATTTATAATTAATAGTTTTAGTGAACTGAAGCCTCTGGCACACTAGGAAAATGTAGAGAACATTCATTTATTTAATTGTGGTATGGGCATATATTGTTCAAAACTAGCTGGATTCTTTGTAAGTACCATTCCTAGAAACATTAGGAAGAAAGAAAGTAGTTTTTCAGCTCAAAATATTCAGCCTCTCAATGTCTGTTTTAAATTGCTAATATATTCCAGAAATATCACTCCAATTCTTATAGATAAAAAATAGATATATGTTGTTATTTTCATTAAATCAGGTATTTTACCCACTAGCCACTAACTACTGAGGATTTGACTTTATCAAATACTCTGTTAATTATTAATCATCTTTCATAAGAGAGGTAAAACTACATACTACAGCTTTTCAAATGCATGCTGTGCTTCAAACCTGGAATTGGATCCACATTTGGGAATTAAATTTACATTCTGAAGTTAATTCTCTGATCACTCCATCACTTTGATATTTTAACTTTCATGTGAATCAAAAAGAATATGACTTATGAATGTGAATACTTATTGATCTCATAAATTGCTTTGTAAGTTATTTGTAGGTCTTCCAGTTGATGGCACATTAGCAACTTGCTAAAATTTCCAGTACTTCAAATGAAAATTATGAGAAATATTACTATCATACTAAAACTGCATTCAAATAATTTTTTATTTCCCAATGCAATGCTTTTTAACTACAGTGCTGTGGTTTTGATATGTGAAACAAAGTGAATTTGATTAAATATAACCTGAAGTAGGTATTAACTTGTTTTTTGTCATAGAAAGACAAAATAATTCCATATCCAATGTTATTAAGAATTAAAAATTATTTGTCTTGGGCTGGCAAGATTGTTCAGTGGGTCAACATTCCTGTCAGCAAGATGAGTTAATTCCCAGGACCCACATGGTGGAAGGACAGAGCTGATTCTCAAAAGTTGTTCTCTGACCTCCATGTACACACAGTGGCAAGGATACATCTACATAAGCACACAAAAACTAAATAAATTAAAAATACTCATTAAATTTTATATGTTAACACTTCAACAATTATGTTTGCACAGTAGCCACTTTACCAACTACATTATCTTTCCAAACTCTTATTTTTAATTTTTTCATTGCCCTGTTAACAGCAGGCTCATTCAAGACAAATTCAACAGTAGCAATATGAAAAGCTTCTAAAATGATAAGGAAAATCATTAGTCCTATGAGTGAATACAATAAAGGAAGTACAATGTGCTTTGATTTTTAAAAATACAGCTTGTATTTAAAAAACATTTGTTTTATTTTGAGACAAGTTAGACTATAAATGAATGTAGCAAAAGATATTGATGTGTCCAATTATAAATACAGTAATAAAGGACTTGTTTTCCATTTAGTAATTATATATTCTTCAATTAATTTCACAAAAACAATGCAATTGGTTACTATAATGCAGGAACATGGGAAATACAGCATTCAATAGTTCAAATGTTTTGGAATGAGTTAAAATGTAGCACATCAATAGCAAGTATTTGTTAACATTAGTATGTACTTCACAAAATAAGTTTTCCTAATGGAAATTGGAGATTAAAAATAACAACAAGAATAAAACCAAACAGGCTATAAGTGACACCATTGTAACTGACTAGTCTGATTTGGAGTCCTGCATTTAGATAAAGAAGCCATTACTCTCTCTAGACAACTGCTTGTTTGAATGGTTTATGCTCCGTTTATCATAACAATGGGTGATAAGGCTAATAAGAAGCTGTGTGAAGCTAATGGTAGTGATAAGGAAAGACAGGACATTACTCTTGAGAAAATCTAGATATAATCACAACTTGGATTGGTTAAATGTTTCTGAGTAAGCTGTCCACATTAAGAGCACCAAAGAAAAAGGAAAAACAAATCTTTAATACAGAATCACTTTAGGAAATTTAGTCCAAGGGTCTTATTATGAGGCAGGAGAAATGGCTCAGTGCTTGAGAGCACTGGATGCTCTTGCAGAGAACCCAGGTTCAGGTCTCAGCACCCACATGTAACTCTAGTTCCAGGTTATCTGCTGCCCTCCTTTGTCCTCCCTCTGTGAGTGTTGTACACATGTGATGGCCCTACATACATACAGGCAAAACACTCATACACATAAAATTTAAAAATACTAATTTGATTATGCCGAGTGTATCCTACATTTCATCATTAAGACATGATTTTTATAATATAACCTTTGATAATATATTTTTAATGAGCATGACAAACCAAAAAGTATGCATTGGGTACCTTATATTTATGCAGGAATACTTGAAACTCAAACTAGTGGGCAAGACTGAAGAAATTTTAAAGTGACAAAAAGTGATTCAATTGATAATCTAGCAATATCAAGAGTGTGCTGGCTAAGCACAACAATTAATTAACCATTCATCTTTGCTAAGGAGATAAATTTGAGATGGTGTGGAAGACAATAGGGACAGGAGATAGATAAGGAAAGGCTATTTCAGTACAAAGAAAATAAAAAACAAAAACGTGTGTGGTTGATTGGTGTGTATGTGAGGTGCCAATTCTGAGGTACTTGAGACAGACGGAGAGGAAGGAGATGTTTGTTGCGTGTTTAGATTGCGTGTGTGTTGTGCCTTTCCTTTTCCGATACACTGCAAGGTGGTAAGTCAATGATGTTCAGGGGAGTTTGCTTTCCTGTTCATTAGTTTTCATGATGCTCAGATGCATCACAGATTACTTTGCAGGTTTAGATATTATTATGTATTATTATATTTTTGACACTTCTTAAATTGAATTTTAAGTGTTCACTCAAGCATCCTATTTACAAACAGATTTTATTTTAACCTTTTTAAAATATATGCAAACAATTGAATTAAATATCAAGGTATTATGGAGGACTTTTTGAACGATTATTCATATCACTAGTAAATAAATTTTCATTGAATTTTTTCAGATTTTCATACATGATAATTTGATGTTATCTAGATACCCTCCCCTATCCTCATCTTTTACCACTGCCCTCCACCCAACTTAATGTGCTCTTTATATAAATATATATTCTTTATGTAAAGCATATGTGTGTATATATATACACACCATATATTGAGAGTATATTATATATATATATTTATATATTAACCTATAGAGTCTGATTTGTGTCCCCAAATATCTTCTTCATTTAAAAAGATTAAGACATCTTATTGTGGTTTTTTTTTGTTGTTGTTTGTTTGATACTGGGTCTAGAGAGGGGGATAGTAGCCAAGACTGACTTGGAACTCATGATTCTTAGTCTTTAAAGTAGTGAGATTACAAGAGAGTTCACCATGCATGCCTGTGATATCAATACACTTATTAAACTGATTAAATAACATCTTACTATTTATCTAGAACTTACTTGAGATTGCCAGATATGCCTTACAAAAATGAAGTACTATCATCTACGAGGAATGGTATCACAAGAAAGAAGTTTAAAATAGAGGATTTCTAAAACATTAATTATCAGTTTACTTGATAATTTTCAGATCTCCCATTGCCCATCAGTAAATCTGTGGTGCTATATTTCTATACTACTATATTATACAGTTTTAAAATAAGAATTTCAAAAATATGAACAAAAACCAACTGAAATGAGGATGTGATGGAAGCAATTATTTTAAAAATTCTCCTGATCATACCAACTCCATAAGTTTGCCCTACCTCCTAGGTAGAGCTAATATATAGAAAGCCTGAGAAAGGGAGAATATAACATAATCGCTTAAAGATACTTAATACACATTGCAGGTACCCAACTTCTTCCTGGTCGAAATGTCTATTTATTGTATCTGGATGACTCAGAGAATTTTCCTTTCACTCTCAAAATTTGTCACGCTGTTTTTCTAGTTTTATGAAAAAAATAAGTGCTATACCAAAATTTCATTTTTAAAAAAACAATTTGTTGCTGAGGATAGCATTGTTAGTACATGCATTAACTTGACAGAGGCCAGTTATACAAATGACTATTTATAAAATTAATAGAGAAATTCTGGGTTTGTCATTGTTTTTATGCTACTTATCAGAATGCAGATTTCCATACATCAGCACTCCATATCCAGTTGTAAAGAAAGTTCTCATTCTGTCATGTCTGCTCTACATGAGTGAAGCATTTGTAGCCACGGGGTAGTTTAAGTTGTGCTTGTCATTTTCCTTGTGTTTAAGCTATGTTGTGCTTTCCTGCTTTCCTTCTTTCCCAGAGGTTACATTTACTCTAATTGCTATTCAAAAAGTTTCCTTTCAAATAGTGAAGAGATGATTTTTTTTCTTTCGTTGAACTAAATCCAGCCTTTTGATAGACACTGAAGAATAAAGATGACATAACACACTTTTCCAATAAGTATGCATGTTTAGAGTTGCCTAGTAATATCCTGAATTGGTATGCAATGTGACATAGTTTTTAAATGATTTATAAATTCATTGGTCTACATTTGAGGGAACATATTAATATGATGTAGTGTTCATAATTTATACTGATATGTAGATATAAATGAACATGAATCCAATATTCAGTTTCCATGTCTTTTTCTAAATTTAAACTTGCAATTGATAAATAACTGAATGATAACATGTACTCATTCACCTTCCTCTTCTTCAGAGATAATTTCTCATAGTATATTTTAAATGGACAAATTGAATTTTATTTTATCAAAAAATAATACATACAATAAAAGTCATATTGTATATAATATTTATATTACACAGTTTATTTTAAATTTTGTTTTTCTCATCTCCATAAATCATTGAATTATTTTATTTTTGCTTATTTTTATGTAAGAACACTGAGTTTCACCCAGATCATTGATGTGCATGTGACCATGGGCCTAAAACTATCTTTTGCAGTTTCGTTGGTTCCTCAGTGGGAATCCAAATGAAGGCAATGACTGCCCCTCCCCCCAAATCCATCATTATTCAATAGTATATGAGCTTTGGGCTGGTGGAATCAGGTAGATATCTCGAACACACTGTCCAAACATTCAAACTGAAGAGGCAAGTTCTAGATTTAGTGAGAGACACTATCTCAAATGATAAGGTGGCAAAAGGTAGAGGAAGATGCCCTAAGTCAACCTTTGGCCTTCAGAAGCACATGAACACTGCATACATGCATACACAAACACATACACACACGTCATTATTACATGGCATGCTTTGTCAATATTGTTTTGTTATATCAGTAAAATTATCATTTAGACATGTTGAAAGTCCACAGGTGATTTAATATGTGATTTACAGTACTGGACAGTGCTCCAACATCACATTATGAAAGAAATAATAAGTAGGGAAATTTATTTTGTCAATTAGAAGGGATAGTGTGAAATTATGTGTTCTGTGTTATCATCAGCATTTGATTCATATGAAATACTCTAGAAAGCACTCATAGAGCTTTAGATACAAGTCTGAATGTTTTTCTGTTCACTATGCAAATAGGCATTAATAATAAGCTTTGTCAACATGTTAGATAACTGATAAGATCAAGTAGTTTTCCAAAGTAGTTGGACCAATTCATAGCTACAATTAAAAGTGCAAATAATTAAAAAAAATTTTTTTCCTAGGTATTCTGACACACAACTTTAATCCCAGAATGCAGGAGGCAGAGGCACGAGGATCATTATGAGATACAGACCAGCCTGTTCTACATAGCAAGTTCAGCTGGGGTAATATGGCAACACTGTTTCAAAACCACCAAAATAATAGCAATAATAATAATAATTTTCTTAATGTATGTGGCACCACCATGTCATACTATAAATTCATGAACAAATTAATTTGACTTTTAACTTTAGTTTTAAGTGTGCATCCAAACTCAGAAGATATCCATTCCCCAAGATGTCTCTTGGAAAGGTGCACTGCAACTGTGTTTGGATCTATGTCCTAGAGTCAGGCCTCACCCATACTTTTATTCAAAATAGTTCCTCCGGCTTCATTTGGGAACTACAATATCAGATCCACCCTTACCTTTATAGCAGGTTTCTCAATTTTCATTATTTTCAATGAAGACTCTCTTTCAATGTTTTGATATGCTAATTCTCAAGCATACCCACATTTATTCATTATTTTGGGGAAGAGTAGTAAATTGAGGTTCCTAGGTACAGTGGTTTGAATGAGACTGTCCCCCATAGGTTCGAAGTATTTGAACATTTTGTCTCCAGTTGATGGCACTGTTTTCGGAGGTCAGCAAGGAGTGGCCTTGCTGAATGAAACACATCACTGGGGGCAGGCTTAGAGAGTTCTTAAGCCTTGTCAGATCTCTAGTCACTCTCTGCTCCCTGTGCCTTCTTGAAGATATGAGAGCTTAGCTCCTGCTCCTACTCCAGCCACCTCTGCCACCAGGCCTCCCTGCCAGGATGGACTCACACTTGCCCCTTTGGAACCATAAGCTAAATAAACCCTTCCTTTTATAAGTCCAATGGTCACCATGATTTATCACAGCAGCAGAAAAGTAACTATGATACCAGGAAACAAGATCAGGTGCCCAGATCACAAGAACACATGGTTCAGCCAATTTGTCAAAGTTAATTAAAAGTCCTTAGTACAGATTTTGTCCTTTTTATAAAAATCATTCCTACAAATATACAAAATAGGAATGATTTGTGCTTTTTCCCTTATAAAAAGTTTGAACACAACTTTTTGTGCTGTTTTATTGCTCAGAGTCAGTTAAAATCATTAAAGTAGTGCAGGTCTTCTGGAGGAGTTCCTAATGACTACTTTGGCTGATCATCACATAATCTAAATCGTGTGTGAATTCATATTGTGTGTACCTTCTTGTTAGTTTTGTGAGTTTTGTATTCATGGTAATGGCTAAGAGAATGGTATGTAGTTTTAAGAAAAATATGCCTTTATATAATATTTTAATTTAAAAAGGTTTCTGCATGTGATTATGTATACACGTGGAGCGTGTTTATTTTTTTTCTGTATTATTTATTATAGGGTCACAAGCATATACAGAGCACATATGGAGGTTGGATGTCAACTTACAGAAGTCTGTTCCTTCTTTCCACCAAGCAGTCTTAGAAATCCAAAAATCGTCAAATTTGTCAACAAGCACTTTCCTACTTAACCAACCCACTGACACATATGCATGTTATTGCATTTATTCATGGAGGCCCATGCACATGTATGGGTGTGTATAGATGCCACAGGCCAGTGTTGGTTGCCTTTATCTCTCTCCACCTTCTTTTGAGACAATTTCTCACTAAACCTGGTGTTCAGTGATTCAGCTAGAATGGCCGGCAAGTCCCAATGCTCATGATGTGTCCTTCTCAGGGCTGTGATTACAGGTACGTACCACAGTGTCGGACTTTTTATATAGTTGCTGATGATCCAAACTAGATACTCTTGCTTGAGAAACCACTGAGCTTTTTCCTCAGCCCTAGTTAGATTTCTTTATGGATTACAATTAAATAATGCACAAGTATCTTTGGATCATTATGTAGATTTCAAGTTTCAATGTCAGAATTCAAAGTTCATGAGAATTCATCATTTCTGCTTTGTGTTTGATCCAACTGTATAGTGTGTATCATTCCTGTATTTTCTAGTTGATATTGCAGATATGTTTCCAAAGTCCTCTTTCATGATAATCACTATTTTTTTTCCTTTTTGTGATTTTATAACTAAGTTTGCGTGAAATTCTATTTATGTTTTTAGAATCGTAGAAACTAGTTTTAATTTTATTCCCTCCACTCTCTCCCTTCCTGCTATGAGAATCTTGAGCTCAGGAACTAGTAAAATCCTCCCAGAGAAATGACACATCAGATTTGAGGCTCACTTCTCTGAGGTTGCTTGATCTGCTGACACTCAATCTCTCAAGCCTTGGTGTTCTGAACAACCCAGATCTGCTACTGTGACTTTTGCCTGAGCAGGAGATGATGGCTAGGAGCGCTTAGTGAAGGATTTCAGCTTGGCCTTAATCTCAGCTCACAAGATCTTCACAGGATCCCAAGGGAAAACATTAAAGACTACCTCAATGAGCTGCTTTTCTTTTGCTCTTCCACTGGAAGATTGCCCCAGACAGCTTTCCTTGTCCTCCCCGCACTCTCTGAACTTCAAACAGTTTCTCCCCCCTGGTTTAAAATTGCTTCTAGCAGGAGATATATTTTCACTTAAGAAATTCAGAAAAATTTCAAGATAGAAATTAGAAAATATATTTTAAATTTCATAGTATTGAGTATAAAACATATAAACTACATGATATCTGTATGTGAAAATGTAAGTCAAATTTACTGCTGGGAGGTGCATGTGGCATCCAATCCCCTCCTCCCGAGGTCCTTGAGATCCTTGCCTGAGGAAAAATTCTCCAAACCCCAGGTTTGAAGATATTAACGAGTTTATTGGACTTGCTAACTGAGCTTGCGATGCCGGTTTACTTACAGACAAGCGGGCAACCCCCCCCCCCGCCCCCGCCCATTCAGGCTGTGTTAGAAAGGCCACAAACAGAAATAAATCCTGTCGTTCTGGACAGCCTTACAAAATGGTGAGAGAACAGCCTTGCCATTTTCCCAACTTTTACACCCTTTGCCCTGTCCCTGCAAGCAGCTATGGTCAACTGATTGGCTACAAGAGGGAAGGGGAGTGGCTTCTTTGCAGAGCATGAGAAGGAGGCAGGTCCATGTCTTGTCATCACAGGGTCAGAAGAACATCCAGGTCACAGAAACAAAAAGAAAACAGAAAAATATCATCCCAATGATGACTTCAAATGAAAACTAGTTTTGTGTATTCATTCCGTGAAGCAAAGTAAAAGGAAAGCTTTTAAAAATACATACTTACAAATGATTTCTTATGACTATTACATATAAATATAATATTCATGAAAAATTTGAAAAATATATAAATATGATAGATTATAATAAACGGAGTATTTGAAGCATATTTAAAGTTCCTCTATACCGTAGGCAGTTATTAACTAGGAAACATGTTTCCAATTCTCACTTACTAAAATATATTAAACAATTTCAGTACTATTTTGTAACTTCTAATTTCTTCAGACTATACATTGCTTCAAATGCATCAAAATGTCATTTTCAATGAAAAATATATAGTAGAAGCATTACACATGCACAGACACATACAGTAGGGCTTTTTGCAAACACAAACACAGACACATAGGCATATGCAACTGAAAGTCTCAAATTAAAAACAATTTAATAGCTAATATTTTCCTTGTTAATATTTCATTTTGTATAACAGAATCACATAAAATAAATTGGCCATTTTTACATATTTATGGTTTTAAGAATTTTTCTGCTAATACTAAATATTCATATTTAATATAGAGAAACATATACATATTAAAATAAGAATTAATGAAGAATTGCATCATGTAGTCTTTAATCTGAATCATCTACTATGGAAATATATGTATATTATATTGCATATTATATATATATATATATAGGATAAGAATTCCACAGCCATCAAAAGTATAAATCTAGCCTGCTACTGTTGTTTCTACTGTAGGGAATAAGCTCTTTCTGGAGAGAAGACTGATTCCAGTACTGAGGAGGAAATGGAAATGAGCTTAAAATAACTTCTGCCATAAGAAAACAGTGTTCAGAAACAGGATTTAATTTTTTCACAGATCAACTTCATGAAAATGATTGTTCCTGTTAATGAAACTGAGGCTCAAGTGTCTTCCCTAGAGACTGGTTTAATTCTTACTCTGTTTAAAATTTAACCTACTCATTCAGATCCATTTACTCATCCACTTACTGAAGGCAATTTATTGAGGTTTTTGTATGCTAGACAAGGTATGACACTAAAAATATGGATGGCTAGGATGTTTGGGGAACTAGTCAAAGGAATAGTTAGCTTCTGGGTTCTTTATAATATAACAATGAGGAAAACTAGGTAAGTAGATAACACATTGGCCATATATAGTATTAGGATGCCAAAAAAGTATAGATCAGTATTTGCTTGAACATTACATGATTATATTTCACTGTATTTTTAAAATATTTTATTATTCTTATTTTATGTATATGCATGTATTGCTTGCATGTAGGTAAGTGCACCCATATCATGCAATGCCTATCGAGGTCAGAAGAGGCTGCCGGATCCCCTGGGACTGGAGTTACAGACAGGTGTTAGCTGCCATGTGGGTGCTGGGATTTGAACCCGTATCTTCTGGAAGAACATTCAGTGTTCTTAACCACTGAGCCATCTCTCTAGTCCCCTATTTTGTCATATTTTTAAAACAGGGGAAGATATATACTGTTTGAGAACTTTAGAATGTTTAAATTTAATTTTAATTTTCAGAATTTTGTGCATGGAAATAATGCATTTGCATTATTTCCATCCCTCTCATTCCCCCTCCCACTCCTCCCATGCTTCCAACTCACTCTGAATTTCCTGTCCTATTCTTTATTATTGTTACATGCACATACATACACATAAATACACACACATATGTAAATATAATGCATTGAGGCCATTTACTGGTGCTTTTCTGTACCTGTGCTTAGGGCTGTCTACTTGGGATTAGATAACCTAGGAAGGAAGATAGATTCTGGTATAGGAGGATAACAGCATATCTGTTTTATTAGTGAAAATTCATGTGCTTGATTTGGCTTTAAACAAACCACCACAGAAATGAAACTCCTTAAATATTATAAAGTATATTATTTCAAATTTGTTTAAAATCTTAGAGGCATTAGAATCTTCAATTGGAATTGTCCTGTACTTTTTAAGAACATAACATAAAGATGACATACACAATAATGGAATGCATTAATAAGTCATTAGATTGACAAAGGATTTTAAATTATAATCTCCAACAACTATAAAATGTGGTGGCAATGTTTCCTACTAGAAGTTGAAAAGTAGCATTTATATCCATTTGAAACAAAAGAAAACCTACCAATATTTTAAGAATTAATATATTGCTATCAAATAAATTTAATCATTAATTAAAATGGGGAGGGGTGAGTTTGAGACATTGTCTCCCTTTAGCCTCAGATAGCCTGGAACTCTTCGCTATGTAGACCAGGCTTGCCTCAGTCTCACAAGCTTTACCTTACTTGGTGTCCCTAGTGCTAGAATTAGAGGTGTGTGCAACCATGTCCAGCTAATTAAATGTCTTTAAATAATGTTGATTTGATTTTAGGCTAAATCTGAAAGAATTCTATCCCTCACCAAAACATAATTATAAGAATGATTTATTAATACATAGTATGCAATATAATAAAATATTGATGCTTGTTTAGAAAAAGAGACCTTACTTTATAGTTTAAAAATCTAATGATAATTAGTTGGTTTACAACATAAATACTTTCATAATTTAACTTTTGAGAGGGGTAGACAAGGTATTCCCTGTGTGTTTTATCCTATCTGAATATCCAGACTATGGCTCCTGTCATTTTATACCTGTTACTTCTGCCTTTCTCCTAGTCTTTCATTTATATTAGAAAATCGATACCCCAGAATATGGTTTAGTGAATCCAGTGCAAGCAAATCACATTAAGTTAGCCAGGAGAGTAAACTGAGGAAAATAAACCACTTTTAAAATCACTTTTTGTTTGAATAATAGAAATTACAAAATGACAAATTAGTCATGTTTCTAGAAGAAAGACGGCAAGAGGAATTCATTTTGCAGAGAAAGTAAAATGAAATCAACTTGCATAGGAACAGAGATTTGAATTCCTGCAAGTTTCAGCCAAAAGTAGTTAGACAAAGAAGACCTGTCCTATGCCCCAAATCCTTAAAATGTTCTTCCAGATTCTGCCTAGCCAGTTCTGGGGTCACTTCTGATCTGTAGTTCTGTGAATCACTCCTGAAGTTGTGCTCCACTGAATTTCTGTTTTAGCAACATCAAAATATTTAGCTATGACTTTGAACAAACCATGCAGTCTGGCTAACCAATGATTATAAAACTAGGAAAAATGCGTCAATGCCAGCAGCGGCCGCTCCTCTGTTCTCATGGGTGCCACTCTTTCATTCTCACAGGCGTCAAGGCTGCTCCTCCGCTTGCCCTGGGCTGAGGCCGCTCTTCTGCTCTCCTGGTGCTGAGGCAGCTCTTTTGCTTGCCCTGTGCTGCCTCCTTTAATCGCTGCTTCTGCCAGGTCCCGGACCCCAGGGCTGGTGAGGAGACTGTGTCAGTAATGCAATGATACATTTGTGACAAAAATTTTATTTAAATATGTAACATTATGAAAAAATTCCCCTGGTATAAAACAAGTTAGTTAGCATCATAGAAATGGTCTTACATTTATTTATATAATCAATATAATTGTAAAAGAAGATGAATGAAATGGCAGATAAGATATAAAAGAAGGAGCTCAGTGGTGGAGCGCTTGCTGTCATTCATAAAGAGAGTTCCTATGTCACAATTTACATGAGAAACCAGAACCCTGCCCATGCTTGTAATGCCAGGTTGTCGAACTAAACTCATCAGATGGGAAGACACATCCAGACATGCACATATTTTTCAAAGTCAGTAATGCTAATTAAATATTAAAATGAGTTGATTTTGTAAAACAGATATATTAAGAATTTAACATATGATAGATAAATAATGCATATAAAAATCCTAAGAAATATACAAAAACAAATGATGACATCAAAAGGCATAGTATATACTACTTAGAAAATATAGTTGATTAAATGAAGTGTGTGATATGTAAATTTTCTTTCAATGTTTTCAATAATGCTTCCTTTCCTTTTTAAAAAATAAAATCATTACTTGAATAATTTCCTTACACATTGACTGATTCTCAAACCCTCCATTTTAATTAGTGCTGTATAACCACTCATACGCTATCCTATTAAGAAATCCATTAAGCCTCTATAATGGTTGTTTTAGAGATAATATTAAATTTACTGGAGTTTTAAATAATTAATTCATGTGATGGAATTTTAATGTGCAATTTAAGAAGTTATTAATGTTTGAAAGTAGCAGCCATTACTTTTGTGTTCACTCAGTACAAAGTACCAAGTTTTTGGCTGTATTTAGAAATCAGTTTTCTCATTAGTCTTACTCATGAATTTTCTCAAATAATATTCATGAACGGGGGCTTTTTACTTCAGTTATTCTTTGTTAGATGCAACTATAACTTCCAATTTCATCCATTTCATAGACCTAAAAATGTAAAATTTATTGTAAATAGCCTTGATAAAGAAGATATTGTTGATTTGAAACAAGGAAGAATTGAGCATGAACCTATGCATTTCAATGCAAACCCTGGGAAACCAGTTCCTCTATTATCTATCCATCCCAGATACTCTTTCAGTATCTGCTTCATCATATAAAAATATTTAAAAGGTGGCATATTTTACCTTTGCTCTAGTAATAAATGAAATTTGTTTTAAGTAATCTATGTGAAATTTAAAAAGAAACATTACAGAAGTCACAAATGATTACTGAAACTTGTTCTGAACTGATTTATATGTAAGAAACCAGGATGCCAGGCCTTAGGGTGAGATGAGCCTACAACTTTTAAGTCAAGGCTGCATTTTCTGCTAAAGGGAGGGGCACTGAAAACAGTAACTCTGGTATCCCTATCTTGCAGAACACTGCCAGACTGGCAGGAGATGGTGGCCTGGTCATAATTGCAGGCTCCCTGCTCTGTGGAAAAGCACCTCAGTCAACAACCCTTAGCTCATCTCCTTGTCCTGAACAAATAACTCAACTATCTTTAGCTAAGAGATTAGGCCAGGTTAAAGGTTTACTCCTTAGCTAAAAGCTAAAAGTTCACCATGCTTTTAGCTCTAAGAAAACATTGTGGCAATAAATTACCAGATGGGCATTGATAACCTTGAGTAAAAGTTTAAGAATTCTTCTTGCACCAACTAACAGACTAAATGTTCTATTTCTTTGTACCCTAAATCTTTGCATGTGACTGCCATATCCCACGTGACTGCTAGTTCCTTGGGATGTATAAAAACCATCTGAATTTTAAAATAAAGTGGGTTTTTGAAAAAACACAGGTCCCAGGGGCCAAGATTCTGTTGCAGATCAAGTCTCTCCACCCTGAAGCCAGTAGGTTCCCTGCTGAGCAAAGCAAACCTGAGTCCCAACATTTACAAAGTGCTGTTAATGTATGATGGTTTACTTTATAATTCTACAATTTTAAAAAGCATATATGTTTGGTAAAAGTCATGTATCAAACTTTGTATTTTTTTTCCTGAAGAGCAACAGGAAGTGTAATGTTCTCCCACAATGCTGGGCAATGGTAGCAAGCAGGTCCTAGGCAGATGGGCTATTGTGAGGATAAATAACAGACCAGAAGCATGGTGTTTGTTGTTACATGCAGTTTTGCATTTAATGTTTGCAGTTATGGTATGTTTATCAGGAACTCACTCTATTGCCTAACAACAACAATGCAATTGAAAGAATATAATTTTCTCCATCAAGTATCCTATACATATTTTGTAAAATGAGGAACTAAGAAGAATATTTTAATACTCATAAGCTGCAAGAGCCAACAGACATTTAAAGTTTATAATTTTTTCAATTAAAAGAAAAGTAAAGGGGCTGGAGAGATGGCTCAGCAGTTAAGAACACTGACTGTTCTTGCAGAAGACCCTATTTCCAATCCCAGCACCCACATGGCAGCTAACAACTACTCATAATTCCAGTCCCAGGGGATCTGACAGCCTCTTCTGTCCTCCACAGGCATTGCACGGCACTGGCGCACTTACCTACTTGCAGGCAATACATGCATACACATAAAACAAAAATAATATTTTTTTTAAAGTAAAACTAGGCTGTAGGAATAGGTAAGAACTTATGTAGGTGTTACCTTAATGCAAGAAAATGAGCAGGGAACTTCTGTTTGAGGGCAAGAGTTTTAAAATCTTTTTTTTTTTCTGTACTTAAAAAACGATTTTATTTTTAATTGTGCATATGTATGTCTGGGTGTGCATATGTGCACGTGAGTACAGGTGCTACAGAGGTCAAAGGCATCAGAAGCCCCTGTAGCTGAAATTATAGGCAGTTGTGAGCCACTCAATGTGGGTGCTGGGAACTGAACTCAGGTTCTCTGGAAAAGCAGCAAGCACTCTCAACTGCTGAACCTCTATCCAGTCACCATGCCCACTCGCACTGTATTATAAGAGACTAAAGGCAAGATAATTCCTGCTCTGCTCACTCAGGGGTTTTTGTTGTGGTAACAGGCAGCCTGTCTTTGGCCTAGAACCAAGATCTCTAGATCTAACCTGTTTTAGGTTTTCGCCAGTTCTACACAGGTGCATGCCCACTCCGCCATGCTGGTGAGCCCTGGTTCTTTCAACACTTTACATCATTGGTTCCTCACGTTTAGCTATTATGCTCATGAGCTTTAATCTGAGGACTGTGCTTAGGAATAAACATCCAGAGCACACCTGAAATGAACCTGATCTAGAAGTTACTATCACACAGAAGGAGTATCTCAAGGAATGGAAGCCTAGCAGGGAAGGAAACACAAAGTTCTTAGGATCCATCATCTTCATCTTGGAGCTTCATCAAAGCTCCGAGCCTGGGTGTAGGAGTGGGAGGTAGCAACTGGTTTCACAGAAGGAAAGATCTGAGCACCTGAAATGAACCTGATCTAGAAGTTACTATCACACAGAAGGAGTATCTCAGTGAATGGAAGCCTAGCAGGGTGTAGGAGTGGGAGGTAGCAACTGGTTTCACAGAAGGAAAGATCTGAGGACTGTAAGGTGATTTTTGTGTCAAACTCAGAGATTTGAACAGGAACCCATGAAGGCAGGGCACAAACAGGGACAAAACATGCAACACGACACTGACATTGACAAAGAATGGGACGATCAGATGACGATCGCCAGTTTCAGGTCTGGGTTTTCAGTGGGATTCAATAGGGCCACCTTTTTCCACTGGAAAATGAGGAGGACGATAAAGATGACAGACTGTTCAAAGATCATGATCACTATATAAAGGGCGCATTGCCCAGCCCAGGCCCCACGTTGCAGAGTGTCTCCATATCCACCAAAGTACAGGATACCCACTGCTTCCATTCCAACAAGATGCTGACAGCAAGCACTCCCATGTAGACTCATGCCAATGGTAGGGTCCAGAGGGAAGTTTATGAGGTATAGTGAACAATGGTCCTCTTCAGTCAGATCTGCTAGGTATACATTTGCAAAGTGGATGAACAGCACCCCTATGGCTTGTTTGGAAGTGTCTAAAAGCCATAACCTCCATGGTCGCCTTTCATACTTTGGCTATCAGAAGCATTTGAGCATCAAGGTGCTGAAGGCTATGATGCTGAGCAGCCCCTGCAGGAAGATGCCGAAACTGTTCATGAGCTCGCAGCTCTCAGCTCTCACAGCAGCCAGCCACGGCCACCATGGTGGAGGGCAGTGCTTTGGCAGCCTGCCACTCCTGTTTCCTCCCAGGCCTGCAGGGCGGCCTGGCCGGAGGGTCTGAGGAGTCGTGCCTGGACCAGGAGCCGGAGCCGGAGCTGGAAGCCCTTACATCAGCTGGCAGCCCACTGAGGGCAAGGATTTTAAAATCTTTAAGACAGTAAGAAAGACCACGAAGGTCTTTGCAGAAGCTTTTTAGTTTCCTGTGCGACCATGTGTCAGTTATTGTAACTAATTTTTACTCTATAGGTGTCCTGTTCAGAAAGTCCTTTTCTGTGCCTATAAGCTCCAGTGTACTCCCTACTTTTTCCTCTATCTAATTCTGTGTATCAGGTCTTATGTTTGAGCTCTTTAATCCATTTGGGTTGAGTTTTGTGCATAGTGAAATGTAAGAATCTAGTATCATTCTTCTAGATGCCCTTACTCAGGATGACCAGCATCATTTGTTGAACATGTCTTTTCTCCAGTGTGTATTTTTGGTGCCTTTGTCAAAAGTCAGGTGCTTGTAAATGTAAACTCAAGAAAAAAAAAAAATCCCAGCATAGACATGAGGAAGTGGCTAAGAAGCTCCAAATCTACCTAAGGAAATTGTGGCAACAGATGGCTGCTGGGAAGAGGCAGATTCAGTCTCTTTTAAGCATGGGACTCTTGCTAGGTTACCCAGTTTCCAACGAATGGACACACACAAAGACATTTGTGGACACAAATTAAACTCTACAGGCTAACTCCACAGATAGGGAGGGGTTGTAAATGCCACCTAATTATATTCAATAAAAAATTAATTAATTAAAAATTTGTAATTAAAAATACTGTTACTAACACTGATTCTAACCACTCCATCAGCTATCAAAATACCTGAAAGCAAATCCTGAATCCATCACTCTAGAGTCCAATCTTGGAAGACAAAAGAAAAATGAGGAAGAACCCAATAGTGGGATGCTTTTGGAAGCCCTTGTCAAGAAATTCCCGATGGACTCTCATATAAACCTTTGAAAATTGAAAAACAAAACAAAAAACTATTTTTCTTAAGACAATAAAGTAGTTGATTTTATTTAATGAAACTAATATCTAATGTGTTCCCTGAGAAAAGGAGCAAAAATAAGTATTTTTATTTTACCTGATTTATAGAGCAAAGTTTTATAATGAAGCATATTATATATATATGATATAAATGTATTAATGAAATATAATTATTTTGTAAGCTCAGTGTCCTATATTGTCATTTACAAGATAAATTATGGGAGGAGTAATTAAAAATGACTATAAGATTTGTCTTTTTATCTCAAAATAATAAGCTGCTTAAAAAGAGCATTTACATTTTCTATTATTCATGCTGTTTTATATTTTTCATATTATCTTCATATACTCAGGAGAGAAGATCAGATAAACCAAAGTGGAAAGACATTTTAGAAGATACTTGCACATTCAGGTAAATCAAAGTCTGTGAAATGGCACAGCTAGAAGAGACTTAGAGACATGGGGACAAATGAAAAAAGACACAACAGGAAAATGGCCAATACTTGATGATATTTACTAACACTATAATCAGTGTTAAGCTCTTTTGTTTTTATTTTATGGGATGGTTTTCATGTGGTAAAAAAGCAAATTTTAAACATAATACAGAATTCAGGATACAAACAGTTAAATAATAGAATAAAGGAATTTATAAAGAAGTGAATAAATTGTTTTGGGAGACTAAATTTTCAAAGAATTTCCTACAGAAGCTCTTTTCTTAAGTACAGCATCATTATATAAGATGTATTAAGGACGATTAAATGAATGATGTATGGTGTTGCCACACCTATCAATAAGTTTACAGTATATCATGTATTATAAAGATATAAGTAATAATTGTGATAATAAGATAATTATTATGATAATTTTCATGACAATTCTTCACAAATTATGCAGTTTTGTCTGTCTTCACTGACAATGATGTATGAACTCTCTCTAGATGTCAGTCAGAGCTGAGCTGCCCCTTCTTTGCCTTTCTTTTGATGCCTTAGCTACAAAGACCTTCTGTTGGTTTGTCTACTTATTTATTTTTATTGAATTTTTGTGATTTTCATACAATATAATTTAATGAAATTTAGATTCCCTCCCTCATTCACACCTGCCCTTATTACCCGCAACACAACTTTATATGCTCTATTATGTAATATAAGGCCTATAGAGTCTAATTTAAGCCCTTACATGTACTTCGGTGTGGGTCCATTTGTTGGAAACTGGTCAACCTACCAAGAGTCCCATGCTTAAAAAGACTGTCTCTCCTCCTCCCAGCAGCTGTCTGTTGCCACAATTTCCTTAGGTGGGTTTGAATCATCGTATGCCTTTCCTCATGTCTGTGCTGGCATATTTTTTGCGTTCTTTTTGGCTTGAACTTGCAAGTGACTTATGCATGCTGTCATGGTTGCTGTGAATTCATATGAGTAACTGACCAGTTATTTGGAGACCTCTGTTTACTTGTGATCATCCACCACCTCAGGCTCTTGCAATCATCCCACCTCCTCTTCTGCAATGATCTCTGAACCTTGGAAGGCAGAAGTTTGATATAGGTGTCCTATTCAGAGATAAACAATCTGCAGCCTCTTGCTTTCTGCATGTAATCCAGTTGTGGGTTTCTATTTTAATCACTATCTGATGCATAAGGAACCTTCTCTGGTGAGAGTGGAGAGAAGCATTAATCTATGTGCATAGCGATAAATCAGTAAAAATAGTTTAATATAACTATTTAATAGTAATAGAATAGTGTTAGGCTCTCCCATATGTCCCATGACCTGTCTAGCCTCAGGTTCCTAAGGTTGATATCAATGTTGGTTTAGACTCTACCCTAGGAAGCATACCTTAAATCAAATTAAAGAGTGGTTGGTTCTACCATAATATTTGTGCCACTATTGTGCTGATGGGCATAGCTTGTCAGGTTAGCTTTTAGTGTAGTCCACAAGATTCATAGCTAGTTTGCTGGATAGCTTTAGTGTCAACTTGACACATCTGGGATCCTCAATTGGGGAATTTCCTCTATTGGACTGGCCTGTGGCCATGTCTGAGGGGCATCTTCTTGACGAGCGATGTGGGAGGGCCCAGCCCACTATGGGTGTTGCCACCCCTGTGCAGGTGGGTTTGTGTTGCATAAGAAAGCAGGCTGATGCGAGGCCAGGGGAGCAAGCCAGTAAGCACCCTTCCTCTATGGCTTGTGTTCCAGCTCCTGCTTCCATGTTCCTGCCCTCAGTTCCTACCTTGGGCTCCCTGATGAACTGTGACCTGGGAGTTGTAAGCTGAATAAAAACTTTCCTCCCCAGGTTGGTATTGGTCAGAGTGTTTTGTCACAGCAGTGGAGAAACAGACTAGGACAGAGATTCATACCAGGAGTGGGTTATTGCTGTGACAGACCTGACCTTGATGTTTTTGGGAGGACTGTGGAAGTGTTTGGAACTTTGGGCTGGAAAAACTAGTGCTCAGAGTTTGTTGCTGTAGAGCTTGGAAAAGTTATGCTGAAAGAGTTGTAGACAATGGAGGCCTAGCTTATGAAGCTTCAAAGGGAACTGGAGACTATCAGGGCTGTTCCTGTAATATTTTGAGTTGAGAATATGTGGGTTCTGGTTGGCTGGGGCTGAAGAATCAGCTATGATTAAGAAGAGATCAGAACCTGAAGTAAAACCTTTGCTTTATTGGGATAATTAATGCTGGTTAGCTGGGACTGAAAAATCAGCTGTAAGTAACAAGAGACCAGCATCACTGTGGTGGAGTCTTCTGGGAGGTATTTCCTCAGGATCAGCACACAGAGGGGACCGGCACCTCTATTTCGAGATGGAAGCAGGACTTGGTAATGTGTAAGAGACTCCTGCATGGTTCTGGTGTTGAAAGCGTGAAGGGGTCACAGAGAGCAGCTGAGGCTTGGCACTCTGAGAGACCAGGAAAGGGCATATGTGAAAGTGCAACTTCAGTTGCAGCAAAGACCCCAGGATTGAAGGGGTCATGGAGAGAATCTGAGGCTTTGTACCCCAAAATGCAAGAAGAGGCCATTGGTGAAGGTGTAGCCTCAGTTTCGGTGGAGACCCCAGCTTTTTGGAGATGCCAGGACCATGGGACGATGACCAAGGACA
>NW_008352267.1:667231-682275 GCF_000622305.1 Nannospalax galili | reverse complement strand
TTCAGTGGAGACCCCAGCTTTTTGGAGATGCCAGGACAGTAGGACAACCACCAAGGACAGCAGTAGGTGTGGAATGGAGCTGGCCTGGGTCTGCAAGATGAGCTGTGTGTGCTATGGATGGGAGAGTCAGAGAAGTAGAGCTGCCAGAACACTTTGGAGTCCAGAAGATCGTGAGTGAATCCCAGATGTCCAGCCTTGAGCTACTTTGCTGGACTTTGGTTTTGCTTAGGTGTGCCCGAGTCTTCCCTTTGAAATAAGACACTACTTGTTTTGGATTTTATAGAAGCCCACCCACAGTTAAGAGACTATTAAGAGCCTATGGACTTTTAAGTGTTTGGATTTTTTTTAAGGACTTTGGGGTTTTTAAGGTTGTACTGCCTTTTGTTGTGATATTAATGTTAATATCATGTCTTGGGGACAAAAATTGGAAAGTTTATGGTTTAATAGTGATGTTTGTGTGTCACGTTGACAAGGGGTCAATTGTGCTGGATAGCTTTTGTGTCAACTTGACACGCCTGGTTTGAGGGAGCCTCAATCGGGGAATTTCCTGTATTGGACTGGTCTGCGGCCATGTCTGAGGGGCATCTTTTGACCAGTGATGTGGGAGGGCCCAGCACACTGTGGGTGGTGCCACCCCTGGGCAGGTGGGCCTGTGTTGCATAAGAAAGCAGGCTGAGCAGGGGCCAGGGGAGCAAGCCAGTAATCAGCGTTCCTCCATGGCCTGTGCTCCTGCTTCCAGGTCCCTGCCCTGAGTTCCTACCTTGGGCTCCCTGTGTCTTGGGAGTTGTAAGCTGAATAAACCCTTTCCTCCCTAAGTTGGTATTGGACAGAGTGTTTTGTCACAGCAGTGGAGAAACAGACTAGGACACTAGGTAAGGTTGATGATTCCTTTTTTCCTTCTGGTGGCATGCATAGCACCTTCCATCATATGAACACTAGAGAACCTAGGCATATAGGCGGTATATCTCATATAATCATGGCAATGTACCACAAGCTCATAGCCAACATCATATGAAGTGGATAAAATGTGAAATTTTATCCTATTGCAACCAGGATCAAGACAATTACAGTTACTCTCTCAATTCCTGTTTAATATAGTACTTGAAATATTGAATAAAAACAATAAGACAAATGAAGGAGATAAGAATGAAACAAATTGGAAAGGAAGAAGTCAGAGTATCTTTATTTTCAGATTATGTGAGTCTACATATAAAGAATCATAAAGACTCCACCAGAAAATTTCTAAAGATAATAAATGCATTCAGCACAGCAGCAAGATATAAAATTAACAGCCTAAATCAGTAAACTTTCTATACACCAACAACAAACACTAAGAAAGAAACCTGGGAAATGATCCACCTACTATCTTGGAATAAATTTAACAAAGGAAGTGAAGAATCTGTACACAATAAAACCCTTAGGATATTGAAGAACGAAATTAAAGATACAAGAAGATGGAAAGTCCTTTCATGATCATGAGTTGATAGGAGTAATATTGTAAAAATGGCCATTCAACAAAAAGTAAGCCACAAATTCAGTTCTACACCCGTGAACACAGTTCTTCACAGAAATTGAAAAATTAGGCATAAATTTTATATGGAAAAACAAAAAGCCAGCATAGCCAATACAATCCTGAACAAAAAGAGCTTGTTGGGAACATTACCATTCCTGATCTCAATTTATACTACAGAGCTATAGTCATAAAAACAGCATGGTACTAGAATGAAATCAGACACCATTGCTATGAATTCATTAGGATAACTGACCAGATATCTGGAAAACCATTTTCATGTGGTCATCCACCATCTCTGGCTCTTATAATCTTTCCTTCCCCTCTTTGCAATGATCCCTAGGAGGTAGAAGTTTGATATAGGTATCCTATTCAGGGTAAGTACTCTGCAGCCTCTTGTTCTCTGCTCATTGACCAATTATGGGTTTCTCTGCAAATCACCATCTCTTGCAGAAGGCTACTTCTCTGTTAAGTATTGTGAGATGAATTAATCTAGGGGTCTAGAAATAAGTTATTGAGAGTCAGTTTAATACCAAAACTATTTAATAAAAAACTACTAAGTTTCCCCCATGTCCTGTGACATGTCTAGATTCAGTTTCTTAAGCTTGGTACCAATGTTAAGTATGAGTTCCATCCTAATAAGCAGACCTTGAATTCAATTAAAGAGTGGTTGCTTATTCCCATAATATGGGCATTATTTCACTACTTACAATAAATTGCCATGCTATTTTTTACTTCAGTTCATAAGATTCACAGCTGAGTAAGGTTGATATATATATTAATCTGGTAGCATGCATAACACCTTAAGCACTCTGAAGGCCAGCCAGTGGAGATGGGCCTCTGACTTGATTTCTTTCTGTTTATTCCACAGCTTATGTATGTAGTGTCTTCAACAATACAGTCATCAAGAGCAGGAACAATGCCCAATATTCTTTTTTTATTGCAAAGTAGAAGGGAAACTTTATTCAAAGAAATGATACAGATCAGAAAGAAATACACTGCAAGATAGCAGTAGTTCACATGAGTAATTGCTTAAAAGCCCTGTTATTGATTGTTTTGGCTTTCTTTTGTGGAGTTCATGAAAAGGAAAAGTTTGGTTACTTGGCCCATAGTTTGGGTGGTCCTCTGTTTTGATTGACAGATTTGGAGTACATAAGTCCATGCTTACTGTTCATGTTCCTTCCCATAATGGATCTGATTTTAATCACATGCATACTTGATTATACATAAGTTGGATAAGTGAGGGTTATACCTAAAATTCAATTGGAAATATAGTTTCACCTTATTGAGTATGCACCCCATACCAGTCTAGATCAGACTGGCCTTTCCATTCTTCTTATTCAGATACATTGGTACTGTGTTTGAATTCAAGCTATCTATGTTTGACTGTTGTTTGGAGAGGGGAAACCTACTCCAGTGTTCAAAGAGCACTGTAAGTGCAGCTCTGTGCAGATGGAGTCCTGTGCTGCTAGTACGTTGCTAGGTGCATTGTTTGAAGAGACATTTGTGTTCACTGGATGATCAGGTAAGAGCCCTAAGCTTCCAAGTACATCATTACTAATGGCCAATATTCTTGGCAATCTATAAAACAACTGGTCTACAGCTTCTAGACAGAAACAGTTCATTCCTGGCATTGAAGGTTTTCTTTTATTTAGCCTATGATGACTAGAAAGAGCAATGTCCTCTTGTTATTGAAAAGCTTCTTTTATTTTCTTTTTATTATGCATATGCATATATCTTAAGAAGCTTCCACAGTAGGTTTCCATATGACTTTTTCTATAGGCCTTTACTGTTACTTACCATCCCAAAACTCCCTCTCCTCTCCTGCCCTCCCATTCCTCATCCCACTTAACCCTCTATAATCCATTAATTCCCTCCCCCTCTTTATAACACTGCATTCTTTCATCACTTCCAGGAAGTCCTACTACATAAGGATCCTAAAGACTCCACCAGAAAACTCTTAGAGATGAAAAAACAGTATTTTGAAAATGTAAAATGATCAATTTCAGATTATCTCCTATGAAGAATTAGACATTTCTATGGTTTGTTGTGTTATTAGTTAAACAAGGAATGAATCAGGGATGGTTCAGTTAGTCCAATTCCATAATTATGAACATGAAACCATCAGATGGGACTAGACTTTTCAGAGGTCTGTTTGTAATCTAACTGAATGAAATTCCCAGGACTTACTCAGTTGCTGACCATTTTGCATTCTGTTATCATTTGTAAGTATTTAGCTTGCTCACCTAATAACATCTTAGAATGAGAAATAATATATCCTATTAAAACCAATCTTGCTTACCTTATTATCCACTTTCAAATCAATAATTTTTATTGATTTTCCTAATATTATTTTCTTTTTTGGTTTTTTAAAAACATATTTTATCATTTTATGTGTATGAGTGTATTGCCTGCATGTACGTAAATGTACCTGCATTGTGCAATGTCTGTGAAATTCAGAAAAGAATGTCAGATCCCCTACAACTTGAGTTACAGACAGTTGTTATCTACCATATGGGTACTGGGAAATGTCAGCCAGTATGCTTAACTGCTGAGCCATCTCTCCAGCCAACTTTTTGTTGTTTTTTAACAATGTAAAATTTATTAATTTCATCCAAGTATGCCTAGCATCAGTTCAAAAGTAAAATGTCCAGAGTCTCAGAAAATGCTATGTTCTAAAACTAAAGGTATGATTCATCCAGGGGGGCAAATCCATCTTGGGTTCAAACATGTAAAATAATGGGATCTTTATTTCTACCATAAAATAATGAACATTCATAGGATAGACATGCCAATCCTAAAAAGAAGAAAGAGGTGGGAAGAAATGGGTAACTGACCCAAATAATTTCAGAACCCTAAAGGGAAAACAACACTAAATAATTCTTCTTCTTCCTCCTCCTCCGCCTCCTCCTCCTTCTCCTCCTCCTCATACAAAGTAATTAGTTTTGTAAAGGCAGCTTCATACATAGATGCCATTATACTTCATTCTTTTCCATCGCCACCCCCCTGCCCTGTCTTGTGCCCTTTCTTCCCCACTGGTTCCCTTTTCACCCTAGAGGACCTACAATTAAGCTCCTATAGTTATAGCCGCCTAACGTTTGACAAGTCAATAACATACATTGGGAAAAAAGTAACCTCCTTAATAAGTGATGGTGGAAAAATGAGATACACATGTAGAAGAATGAGAGCAGATCCATAACTGATCTCAAATAAGAATCTCTTTAAAATGGATCAAAGACCTTAATGTAAGTTCCCAGATTTTGAAAGCAAAATGCTTTAAGATATAGGCATAGGCAATTTTCTTTTCTTGATGCTTGCTTTTCGTTATATCATAGAGATTTACAAAATTTTTCATCCATCATGCATTCTTGCAATAGCTTCTTTAATGAAACCATAAAACAAACATATTCCTTAAAAATATTTAAATTATATTTTAAAATTCAATTGGTAACTTCAGGTTCTCAAAACTTTTGAATTGTCTAGACTGTTGATTTTCATTAAATAACTCAGCTACTTAAATTTTTTTTAAAAGAAAATGGGCTCTATCATCATGCCAAGGATAAACAAGAAAGAGTGTGAATTTAAGGTTTAAATAACTAAATTTCAAATTTTACTGAAATTTGAAAAAAAATTTTAACATAGGGATTTTAAATCATGAGCAAAAGGTTAAGACCCTGGTACTCACTTAGGCAGCACACAAACTTATAGAAGAATGACACAAAGAAGGTTAGCACAGCCCTACACAAAAACAACATGTACACTCTGGAATCATAACATTTGCTTTTATCATAGTGAGTGTGTGTGTGTGTGTGTGTGTGTGTGTCTTTGAAACTACAGATTTATCAAATATTTTTCCTATAAGCTTATTTTCCAGAAAGGAGCAATCATTAAGACTTTTAGTCATAGAAACATCATTTTGTTTCTGGCACATTTATAATTAATTAGAATTTATCAGTTAATCTTTTTTTATAAAATCTGTAAATAACATGAATTCCTCAGTATTTTCTTTTTATATTAAAATCTGCATCATTGCTATAATTTTGCCGACAGATCATTTAGTCTTGAGTATCTTAGGCCACTTTCAATCTGTGGCCTGTAAGCAGTCTTTTGACATTCTCTTCGAATAGTTTACATTTATTGCCATAATGTTCCATGGCTGCATAAGCATTCCTGAAATTTATTCACTCATTCTATTTGCACCAAAATCATGATACGTATGATTTGTACCTTATTCATATTTATTTAAACTTTACATATTTAATGTTTATAATTTAAGTTGTTAAAAATTCCCATCTTAAGGCAGTAAAGAGCACATTTAATAAATTACAAAGTCATAATATCAATAACAACATAGGGGCTGGAGAGATTGTTTAGTGGTTAAGCTCATTCGCTGGTCTTGTAGAGATCAGAGTTTGGTTCCCAGAATCATGACAGCTAACTTTTCCAGTAATTCTAGTTTCAAGGGGTTCAAAGCTCTCTTCTGGCTTATGTAGGTATATCCACACATAGTGTATTTACATACATGCAAGTAAAGCATTCATACACATAAAATAATTTTTTAAATGAATTTTTAAAGAAATATTAAGGAAACAAAGTATATTATCACTAAAACTGCTACCACTTGCTAATGAAAGACAATTATTTTACCTGGTAAGATTTAGAGCAAAACAGAGAACATGAGGTATGTGGAAGATGGGAGTTCTCACCTGAATAAATCACTAAATATAAGTAGGTACACCTAGTTCCATGAAAGGCAATGTGATGGCTCTAGGATACACAATCACCAAGAGGATGTCTTTTCTATAGGGAGAATATTTCAACTGAGACATGTTGGATGTTAGGGAACAGCAATGCCAGACAACAGTGGAAAAATGTTGGCAGAATGGAGCTGACAAACACAGTCTTTCAAATAAGGCAGAATGCAGCATTCAATTACAAAATGCTGAGTGAATGAGAAGAGTTCTCAGTAATGAAGTAGCTGAATTGGGTTAGATGAAACAGTGATGTATATGTCAGGGCAAAGTGTATTAGCCTCTGGTTCCCTTATGTGCCTATCTATTTAGGAGGAGTCAATTTATAGGCATTGGCTCCCGTAGTTATGGGGTTCAGGAGCTCCTATAATCAACACACCAGCACAAGCAAGAATACCAGGAAATCAAATGGAGTAATTACATCAGTGTCTACAGACCTGAGAGAATAAGCATACTTCAACTTAAGTGAAAACCAAATTTACTCTGCCTTCACGTTTTTGTTCTAGTCAGTCCTTCAACAGATTGTATGATGCCCACACCATTAGTAAGAGCAAATCTCTGCTCTTAATTCTGCCATTTCCAATGGAAATCTCCTGGAAACAGCTTGTGACACAATAGGAATAACATTTTTTTCAGGTGTGTGGGCATTCTTAGGCAAGACAAACACACATAAAACTAAACATTTTGGAGAGGTTTTACTTGCTTTCAAACCACTGATTTCTGAAGACAAAATTACTTCATTGTAAAGCAAGATATTTTTTTCTACCTGCTTAGTGGAACAGCTACAAAAAGAAAGCATTGAAACCACTTGGGAAACCAGGGCACTCTCATGCACACAGACAGTGAAGACTAAACATTTGGAACTGGTTAGAAAGACTGAATGCATCTGAAGTATAATATGAGGGTGGTATAAAGAAATTTTAAGGCTGATAGACCCTGAATGCTACAGATTTAAGGTAGACTTTTACACTCAGTTATTCTGACTTTGTTGTGAGAATCTTCCTTTTTAAAATTATATAATTAACTTTATAAAATTACATAGCCCACTTTTTGTTTGGTTAATCTGGGAAGCTCACAGCAGTAGCATGAAGTTTCATTTCTTCTAAAACAGACTAATGTTAACTGAAAATAACTTTTGAAATTAGAAATCAATGCAAAATACATCCTGAAAATAAATATAAATTACTCTGGTGGGTATAATTAATGAACAAATCAGAAATAGTGAGAGTTAAGTATAATTTTCATACCCGACAAAAACACAAGGAATCTGACAAGCTATTGAAGTTCTATTTCAAAACTGAATGGATAGACAAGCTAAGGAAAAATAAAATTTCCTCTCACAGAATATTTTTCCTTAATACAGAAAACCTTAATACAATTTGAAATTGAAAAGCTTTGGATTTCACTATTAAAAAAATAGTATTCCATGAAATGCACTATTAATTTACAAAAGAAATCCGAGGCTAGGTGCGTGTTCCACATTTTTTAATCCCAGCACTCTGAAATATGGAGGCTAGCCTGATCTACATATCGAGGTCCAGGTCAGCTTTGGCTACAAAGAGACCTTGTGTCAGAAAGACAAAAAAAAAAAATTTGTTTTCTTTATGTTTGTTTAGTTATGTAACTGGAATCCTAACTCGGAGCCCTGATCCAGGGATTCCACCATGACATGTCCAGTCACTCTCCAAAAGAAAGTCAACGAAAGTAATGCTGAAAAGTAAGGCCAAATCTTAATCAAAATAGCCATTTTTGGAAAATTGATGCTCATTTCCAATTCAGCATTTCAGCATTTCAACCTATCCTCCAATAGCAACATATTCATACTTTGAAAATATTAGTCAGGGGCTGGAGAGGTGGCTCAGCCGTAAAGAACAGTGATTTTCTTGCAGAAGACCTGGGTTTGAGTCCCAGCAGCACATGGCGGGTAACAACTGTCCATAAATCCAGTTCCAGAGGATCTGACAACCTCTTCTGTTCTCCATGGGTATTGCACGACATCTGTTCACTTACTTACATGCAGGCAATACACTCATACTCATAAAATAAGAATAATAAATAAAATATAAAAAACAGTGTGTGATCGATCATCATCTGTTCCAGTTTTGCAAAGTCTCAAGAAATTCTTTCTACTTGATTTCCACTTGATGTGGCAATAATGTTCCTTTGAGATGTTACCTCCTTCTGGTGTGATCTTATGATCCTGTGTTCTGTGTCTGACAGTCTGCAAGAGACTGGAAGTGTGTTTTAGGGAACATTGGAATAAGACATTGCCTAAGCTAGCACAAACAGTCTTCTTCACTCAGCCTTGAAGCAGGGAGGGTGAGGTGGGTTAGGTACCACCAATCTTTTAAAAGAAACTTCTTTCAGAATAACATGAATAAAAACATGAATTCTGACTGAAACTAAAGCAGATGGATACCCAATGAGAGCCAAAATCCAGGCTTTCAACTGCTTTTAATTATTTTGTATGCTCACAGGAAGTCAATGCATATCAGCAATAACAATTTCTAACTGTGTTCCATAATCAACGTTTTAAAATATCCCTGATGTTGGGGTTGGGGAGCTAGCCATTATGAGTGCTCTGATGCTCTCTGGAGGACTCGAAGTGGGTTCACAGAAATCATGTGCAGGAGTGGAACTCACATTCAGTTCTAGAACATATGAAACCTTCTGACCTCTCTAGGCACTCACACTCACATAGGACACACACACACACACACACACAGAGAGAGAGAGAGAGAGAGAGAGAGAGAGGGAGAGAGAGAGACAGAGAGAGAGAGGGAGAGAGACAGAGAGACAGAGAGACAGAGAGATAGAGAAAAATTAAAAATAAATCTTTAAATTCTTAATGTTTATCTACATTATTATTTATTTTCTATATTTTCTTTCTTAGTAATTATAACGTTACATGATCATGTCTTTATTACATACATTAATAATTACATTAGAAACCAATTTGCTATTCTCAATTAGCAGAAAGGTTTTTAGCATAACCTTCATAGACTAGAAATATATTATTCTATTAAAATAATTTTGCCTTTTTCCTTTTGTTTTTGACAAAAATCTCAACTGAAAGACATCAAAATTTCTGCGTAGCCAAGAATCAGAAAATGACCTTAAACTTTTGATTGGACTCCTGCCGCTATTCTCACCTCACTTAGTGCCTCGTTTACAGACATATTGCCACTGAATGAAATTCAGTGTGAGAAATGGCCAAACAAACTGAATATCCCATCCAACCATCCTGCCTCCCCACTCCAGGACGGAGATACAACTATCTCAGAACACATGACTTCTAACCTGGACATCTAGTTCCTTATTATATCTCTTGGAGAAGATACCCAATTCCCTTATCAGAACTCCTTATCTCTCTTCTCCAGATTCTGGGAAGGAGAATGAAACCACCTAAGAAGACATGACCCAACTTCTGGGATTTTCTGGTCACCTATAAATTTGAGAGTTCTCAAAATCCTCAAGCATAGCCTCCATTCCTCAGGAGAGCTGCTTGCCCTTCATGGCTAATAAAGCTATCTGCACCTGTTGAGGTAGTTTCTACTTCTTTATGACAGTGACTTTTCATCCCAAATTCTAACAGCCACTACACTCAGTTTATGCTGCATTTTGAACCAGAGCTTTATACATGGTAAATTATCTTTTTGTAATTGTTCTTAACATGAAGTTTTATGTTATTCAAAATTTTGATTAAAAATGATAGTACATTTCTTTTACTTTTCCCCAAATTCCATGTCACACACTTTGGAATTTTAAAACTTTTTTATACATTTTAATTTATTAAATATTCATAAGTATTCTCACTGTTTTATATTTAGATTTTTTCTAATATTACCTATTTCCCTAGGAAAAATTAAACTGTGAATACTGAATGTGTACAAAAATCCATTGTTTTTTGATTACTTAAATTCTTTAAGTAATCTGTAAATTTCAAATCTCAAGACACTAATAAAGGTGATTGCAAGCTTACAATTTAGATTATGATTCCTTCCCCTCTAACAGAATAAATATTTTCATAAGCATTAGCAGAGGTGTCACTACACTGCTTACCATTAATAAAGATATATAGTTTGTATATAGGGTTGACTAATACTTTTGTATGTAACTTCGCTGCTTTCACTGAGATTAAAATCAGAAGCTCAGGCTGCCTAATAGGGACCAAGACCTTTCCAGACTGCCTAGGAAAATGTGACTGGGACTCCTTCCTGAGCTTCTTAATATTGTCCTATGCCTATCCCCCTGTTTGGGGGCCATCTGCAGTCCCTCTCAAATTAAAGGAGTAATAATTAGAAAATAAAAGGTCAAGTTATTCCTATTTGCAGATGATATGTTATTATACACAAAATATTCCAAAAATTCCACCAGAAAACTCCTAGAAATGATTAACACTTTCAGAAAAGTGGCATTTACAAAATCAACCTACAAAAATCAGTAGCCTTTCTATATATCAATAAAGAGCAATAAGAGGACGAGTACATGGAAACACACCCATTCACAGTAGCCTCAAAAAATATCTAGGATTAAACTTGACCCAAGTCGTTAAAGATATATACAATGAAAAATTTAAATCTGTGAATAAAGATAAAGGAAGACACCAGGAGAGGGAAGGACTCCCCCCCCCCATAATCATTGATTGGAAGAATTGATATTGTGAAAATGACTATCCTACCAAAAGCAATATATAGTTTCATTGTAATCCCAATAAAAATCCCCATGACATTCTTCACAGAATTAGAAAAAAAAATCAGAAAATTCATATGGAATCACAAAAGACCCTGGACAGTCAAAACAATCCAAGGCACAAAGAGCATTGTTGGAGGGATTACCAGACCAGATCTCAAATCATATTACAGAGCTATAGTCATAAAAGCAGCATGATACTGGTACAAAAACAGACACAAAGATCCATGGAACATAACTGAAGACACGAGAAGGAGTTCTTGCAATTTCAGTAGCCTGATCTTTGACAAAGGTGCCAAGAACACACAACCGAGGGATGACAGCATCTTCAACAAATGGTGCTGGCAAAACTGGATCTCCACCCGTAGAAAAGTGAAACTAGTCCTTATCTTTCACCTTGTACAAAAGTAAACTCCAAATGGATTGAAGACTTCAATGTGAAACTTGAAACTCTGAAACTGTTAGAAAACTTATGTTGTACTCTCCAAGATATGACAAAGAGTACTTGCTTTTCAAAAATATTTAAAAAATATTTTCTTTGTTGTTTTATCTTATGTGTATGGGTGTATTGCCTGCATGTGTGTAAGTGCACCTGTGTCCTGTAAAGCCCATGGAGGTCAGAAGAGAGTGTCAACTAAATGAAGCAACACAGGCTCAGAAAATCAAAAGACATATATTCTCCCTCACTTTTGGATCTTAGTTCCAAATCCTTGTATGTGAGGATAGATACTAATGTAACTGCAGGAGATGGGAAAATTGGGAGGTATCAGGGATGTAAAGGGAAAGAAGGAGTGAGAGAAAGACAGGGGCATGATGAGTAAAGTGGGAGATGAATAAATTGGGGCTATTTAACTAGGAGGGGAAGGAGTGTTATACAAGGAAACATGGGGGTAAAATGGAAAGAGCTTAAGATGGGGCCACTATATGAGATAGGTATTATCAAGGATGAAATGGGAAAAATGGAGGTACTTTAACTGGGGAAGGAGGAGAGATGGTTGGGCAAGGAGAGAAGTGAGAGATGAATAATGTTTAGCTGATGTGGAAAACCAGAGGGAAATGTATTAGTTCACAGCCTACTGAAAAATTATACATATAATATCTCTACACGAGTCCATGTTCGTAGCTGAAGCCTGTATAAGAAAAAACAGTGCTGGACAGGAGAAATTTCCCTTCCAGATGTTGGTCAGCATAGTCCAAGAGATTCCAAAAATAACACAGGCTATTGCCACAGTCCTTGATTGCCTCCTAGAACTTGAAAGTAAGACCCCATTGCTAATGACACAGGACCTGGAACAATGGAGCTGGAACAGACCCGAAAGCCTCCTACTTGAGGCTAGCTCTCATAGTTTTGGAGAACACTAAGCAAGCTACTAAAGGAGAGTATCAATCAATGGTCGAACCTGGCACAGCAGATGCTATTGGTGCAATAGTGGCACTTTTTTCTTGGGGGCAGTCAAAAGCTGCTTAATTGGACTTAAACCCCACTGAATGGGTAGGAAATCACGTGTGGTACTATAAACATAGCCAAGAACATGTGGCAGGAGAGGTCATAGATCTTAGAGAAAACCACAATGCTGTCACTTCCCTAGAGAATGGTAATTTCTTACTATGTGCTAAATATGCATCTTTTATTTGCAGACAAGTATCCAGTTACCACTCCTCAAAGAAGCTTCTTTTGAAGCAGAAGGATCTCTATTATACAGATCTACAACTGAGTACACACAGATCATAAGTGTGTATGAGATGACTAATTCTAAGTGACACATCTATAATGGAACTTCTACATCTAAGGCTCATAAAGCATAGTGGAAGAAGGGATAGAGAAAAAAAATGATGCATCTCTCTACTCTCATCAACAAAGCTCCATCATGTACCAGAGGGCAATGAACTCAAAGAGCCACACATGGCCAAAGCAGAGAGAATAAGAGTCTGCAGTGTGTGAGTAACTGCACAGGAATCCTATCCCATTTCACCCACACAGTGATCAGACGCCATTGAGAAAGAGGGTTCAGAAAGATTGTAAGAGCAAGGGGAGGAGGTGCATGGCTGTATGGAAAGTCTCACAGGCTCTTGGGACCTTACTCATTTGAAACTACAGCAATAGTGTCATCATGCGCAAAACCCATGTAAACTCAAGCAGACAAAAATCCAGCATGGAACTGGGGAAATGGGCAACAGGTCCCAACCTTAGCCAAAGAACTATTGGCATGTGAGGGACAGTTGATCTTCTTGAAATGATTCTAGGTAGGGTGACTAGACCATCATGGATGAACTTGCACCACGGGATGTCTGAGTATAGAAACTTGACTCTATAGGCCTTAATATAAATGAGAGAATGCATGAAAGCCAGTGGGGGGAGCTACAGGAAGGTGTGCATGACAGAGGAGGTATAAAGATGATTAAGATGTTTTGTATTAAATATACAAAAATTCAATTAAAATTATTTTTATAAAAATAAAAAACAGAACCTCAGTATATGTCGACAAATATTAATATTCATATTCATTGATTTATTGTTGTCAATTAGAAGTATGTTTTAATATTAAACTGTTAATCTAAAAGTATAAATTAACTAAAAATAAATATTCATTTCAAAAGCTAGAAAGAGTAATGATTAATTATTTGATTATACTGAAAAACTCTTGGAAAATACTATTTCAATTGCAACTGAATGCATAACTCCTGTACTTGTGAAACTGGACAGTCTTGACATTTGAGATGAATCATTTACTTTAAGATTCTATTTCCACAAATAAAGGTACCATGTCATTTACATATTATTAATAACATTGACCTATATTAACTAATTCTTTTTCACATGTTTTTACAATTTGTGTTCACATGTGTGTGGGTGCATATGTGTACATATGCATTTGTGTGAATACATGGGCACATGTGTTCATGTGCCTCTGTGTGTGTATATGTGTGTGCATGTGGACCACAATTTGACCTGGGGAAACTTCCTCAGTCACTGTTTTCCACTTTATTTACTGAGGCAAGGTCTCTGGCTATTGAACCCTGAGCTAGCAGATTATGATGGCCTAGCTAGGAAGTTTGCTTGGGGTATGCCCTCTCTCTTCCTCCTTTGAGATAGGAAAACAGATTAAGTGGTCATGCCCAGGAGGATTTTTTATGCGATCTCAGGTTACAGTTCCTGAACCCTGGTCTTCAGGTTTGCCAAGCAAACTCATTTACCACTGAGCCATATCCGCAGCCTCCAGAGTTTCCTTTCTCTGCTCTGCTTTGTTTGTTTGTCACTTCTAGTGACTGAACTGAATCCTCATGCATGCTAGGTAAGAGCTCCAGCACTGAGCTACAGCTGTAATGCAGTATTAGGTATTCGACCTGTAGGATTTTCTATTATTTTATTGGAATTCCAACTATAAGGAATATTTCTAATATAAATATTGGTTCTAGTTTCTATAGTTGAACTAGTTAGTGCAGGGGATCAATTACATTATAGTTCTAATCAATTGTGAAGAAATAATGAATCAACAAGATACTTGACTGAATGATAAAAGGATTAATTAACTGATTGATCAATGGACAGAAAGTTACTTTTAATTGCAGCTACTCTACAAATATGAAAATTGTATATGTAAATTTAAAAATTATAAACTTGCTAATCTCAGAGATGTAGTCACAATATTTTATAACCAAAATTAATTGAAACAGAAATTTAAGGATTAAATAAAAGCCTGTGTCAAAAGATTTTAAAAAAAACCCTAATTCATTTGAGCATTTGAACCAAAATATATTCCCTTTACGCTGTAAAGTGACAAATCACCAACTGTCCCTCAAATTATTAGGTTTCATTTAGTCTCTATGTATAGAATAATGAAACTCTCAAAGAGATGAGAGACACTGGAAAACACAGGAAAGAGTAGTTTATTACTAGGAAAGTTTAATTAAAGCCGTTTAACACCAAGAATGTTTGGAAAGAATAAAGTATCCTCATCAAGTAAATAGAAACATCATTTTGAGGATGTGCAGAAAAGTAAATGTATAAAGATTTAGCGTGTAATTTCTTCTCCCTTTCCTATATTCATAGCTGTGAAAGTCAGTAGGTACGGTGAATGAATTTATTAACA
>NW_008352267.1:659590-667184 GCF_000622305.1 Nannospalax galili | reverse complement strand
GGGAAAAGGGCATGTGTAGCCAATGGACTGACAGAGTCTGCTGGTGTGTGTGTGTGTGTGTGTGTGTGTGTGTGTGTGTGTGTGACTTTGTATGCCAGGGTGGATATGTGGAAGTCAGAAGACAGCTTTCAGGAAATTGTGCTCTTTCCATCATTTACGTCATGTAGGTCCCAGAGACTGAACACAGATTGTCAACCTTGGCAGCGAGCATCTGATAGAATAACATTTTAACATTTATCTAATATCTAGGTGTTGTTATTTATTACACCAAAATAGTAATGTGTTAGTACCATTAAAATATTAGGCCGATGAGATTGCTCAGTGGTTAGGAGCACAAGCTTACAGACAATCTGAGTCCGAATCCCAGCACCCACATGTATAATATTCATCCATAACTCCAGTTACAGGGGAATACAATGCACATTCTACTCCATGGGCACTACACAACATGGGTACACTAATACACAATCAGGTAATGCACTCATATACAGAATATAAAAATAATAAATTAAAAATTAAAAATACTTCGTCAGATATCTTTTGTTTCAATTCACCTTGTGTGATTTACTTTAAGTATACACATAGCATTTTAATTCATAATTACTTAATTCAGTGCTGTAATCCTTGCCATACAATCTTTATACAAACATACATTGTTTTTTACAGTCTCACACATTTACATGATGTACTATTATCATCTCCAGCCCTATTACCATTGCTTACCTCACTTCTGTTTACTCTCTTCTTTCCAAACAATGTCCATTCTACTTGTCATGTCTTTTTATTGGGGGAGTGATGTATATGTCTGTGGGTGTCTCTCTGTGTGTCTGTGTGTGTCTGTGTGTCTGTCTGTGTGGCTATAGATGTTGTTCAGGTGGTCACAGTTGCTATGCGCTCAAGATTGCAGTGACAATGACATTCAGAAAACAGCCTTTCACAGCACTCCTCTGCATCTTCTGGCTCTTATTGTTTTTCTGCTCCCTTTCGGGGGATGTTCTTTAGGTTTTGGAGGGTGTGATACTGATTTCGTTGTTTAAGGATGTCAATTGATCACTTATTCTCAACAATTTGAACACTAAGAGTCTGTGTTAAGCATTGCTCATTGCAAAAAGATGATGTATAGATTTTACATGGGACAATCCTGTGAGCATATGAAATGTATATTATTTCACCATCATCTTTATAATTAAATCTCTAGAAATATTGTCTAAATATATAAGTATAAGCTGAGAGATCATGATATTAAATCTTCATGATCATTCTGAGTTAAATGATAATGAATATAGCAAGTAGAAAGATAGTAATCTATTAAATCATTATTGGTATTAATATATGTTGTGTTTTGAATCCTATGATCATGAGATATAATTAATAGAAAGTATTGAGTGTTAAACTATAGGTAAATTTAATTTGGTTTTACTGTAGCATCTTAGTTGTAAAAAGTATAAGCACTTAAAAAGTCTCAGATGTTAAAATGCTTGACATTCTATACAATATAAGACTCCATATCGAAGTAAGTCTTGTTTCTAGAAGACTGCTTTTTAATAAAGGTTGAAATGTTCACTCTCTTCTGGAAGTACTACTGAGTTTCCTCTCAGTTTCCATAGGATGATGTTATGTTACTCAATCATGCCTGTGGGTGGTGATATGCCTGAAGTAATAACTCATAAACAAAGATGGAAAAAACCTCATTTGATGTTTATATCAATGATTGTCAAATTGAGCTAAATTTTGGCTTATTGTTCCAATGACAACATAATTCTAAATTTTATTCACATATTATATCAATGAAATAAAATTTACCTATAAGTATTATCTGAAACAGTTTATAAATATATATATATATATATATATATATAATTTTTAGTTGAATTTTTGTGTGTTTCATACAGAACATGTCAGTCACTCTTAATCATCTTTATATTTTTATACTCCCTTCCCCACTGGCACATTTCCATAGGCCCCCCACTGGAATTCATATATTCTGTCATTTGTCTTAAGACCTATTGTGTCAAGTTAGCGTTCCCTGACGTCCTTCTGTGCAAGTTCATCTACTGAGGTCTAGTCAGCCCTATCTAGAGTTTCTTACTTTAGGAAGATCAGTTCTTCCTCACCCAGCAGTAATCAGCATCCAATATTCTTTTCAGCTAAAATTGAGGTCTGCTCACCTTTTCCCTTTTCTATGCTGGGTTTTTGTCTGTTTGAGTCTGCACGGATGTGCATGCTGCCTGAATGCTACATCACTGCTGTATGTTCATATGAGCAGGGTCCCAGGAACTTGTAGGTCTATTTCCATATGATCATGCATCTCCTCCCTGGATCTTACAATCTTTCTGCCACCTCTTCAGTAATGTTCCCTGAGCCCTGTGTGGATGTAGCATAATATAGGAGTCCTGTCTTAGGACTAGCATTCTGAAGACTCGTAGTCTCCATACACTTTAACCATGTGTGACCTTTTGTGTTCCTGGCCATCAGTTGCATGACGGAGCTGCATTAATAAGAATTGAAATATTCATTATTTCCTTCTTTACCCCTTGTTCTATGTTCTGTGAACCTTAGGTATATAGGTTGCATTGTAGATGTGCCACCTAAACTTGGGCAATTCACAGACAATGTCTCTGTGTGACCAGTTGTGGTACTCTGTAATAGTTTCTATCTGGTGCAAAAGAAGCTTCTTTGATGAATGGCAACTGGGATAACTCTCTGTAAATATAATGATGCATATTTGGCACATAGAAAAGAAATTATATTACTCTACGGATGTGACAGTTTTGGGGTTTTCTCTAAGAGCTATGACCTCTCCAGCCATATGTATTTGGCTATGTTCACAGTACTCACATGAGTTTCCTCCCTTTGAGTAGACTTTTAATACAAGTAAGCAGCTGTTGATTGTCCTGAAGACAAAATTGCCACTACTGCACCCATGTCCTGTGTTGTGCAAGTCATTGATGTGCTCATTTGGTCTTGAATTTGGTGTTGGACTTTCCATTGATGTTCTCCCTGAGCACCTTGCATAGTGCTTTCCAAAGCTATGTTAGCTAGCCTTCAGGGGAAGTGCCTTTCAGGTCAGTTCTAGCTCCATTGCTCCAAATCCTGTGTCCAGATTATGTTCTGTCTTTAGCAGTAGGGTCTTACCTTCAAATTCTGAGGGATAAGCATTGGGCTGTGGTAAGAGTTTTATAATTTGGGGAGTCTCGTCCAACACCCTGGTCAACAACTCAAAGGAAGGCTTATCCTGTCTAGCACTGTTTACTGTATATTAAAGAATTATTTTAAATAGAAATAATCATTATTTTTTGACACAGGATCTCCAGCCTCTGCATATGTATTTCTGATTTCAGTTGCTCAAAAGTACAAAATATTTGTCATGAATGATGATGTTAGTTTCATAATATCCTGGCCTATAATGTTACAATGTGATATTGGTTCTTAAGTATGCAATAAATATTTTGGCTCTTATAGCATTTTAGATTAGCATTAAAAAGAAATTCTATTTTGTATTGGTTATATATTATAAAAACTTATATATGTACGTACATGTTTAGACACGTGTATGTGTGTGTGTGTGTGTGTGTGTGTGTGTGTGTGTGCATTTGTCCCTACTCTATAATTATGGAGATTCAGCAAATATTTTCAAGAAACTTACATTGCACTGTGGTGTACATTTTTAGGGTTAGAACTGTGTTTTTTTTTAAACTAATAATTAGGTGATAATTAGGCAAATTAGTAGTTTTGTTAGGTTTAGTTTTTTGTGGGTTTTTGGTTTTGTTTTTCTGTTTTGTTTTGTTTTTTGGCCTTTTAAAGATAAGGTCTCTCTGTAAGCTTTCAGCTGGCCTGGCACTTGCTATGTAGATAAGGCTGACCTTCATATCACAGAAGTCTGCCTGTCTCTGCTTCTAGAGAACTGGAATTAAAGTTGTGTGTTACCACACCTGGCTAAATTATTGGTATTTTAATAATAGTTACATTTTCTATTACTAAATTACATTAATAGTTACATTTTCTTCTGGAATTGCCTGGTTTAACACACTGTGTTTTAGAGCAGTCACTATGTCTGCAGACAAACATAGGATTTAAAGGGCTGGCCCTGTTGCAAAATTCATCGTGCTTGGAACTAAATTTCTAGCTACTGTCAGGTTTTGAAGATGATAGGAGAATTCCTTATCTGGTGTGTTCTTTTATATACCAAAAAGAAAGCTGATTAACCACTGTGCTTTTTATGACACCTTCTGATTGCCAGAGAAACAGCAACTTATGCAAATCCAGATATCCACACAGGAGAGGGAACAGCTTTGGTAACTCTAAACCCACTCATAACTGTCTCCTTTCCCTAGATTTTGATCTCTACATCTTTCTTGTAATTCTGCATTATGTCATATATATTTGTTTAGAACATTTTGGTATAATTATATGTAAGATTACATATATCACTTTTTAAATTTTGTTATGTATTATCCTAGTGTGTTTCCTGTTGCTGTGATAAACACCATGACCAAAATCAACTTGGGGAAGAAAGAGTCTGTCTTACAGCTTATGGTACATCATCAAGAGGCTCTAAACAGGACCTGGAGGAAGGAACCTGGAGGCAGGAACTGAAGCAAAGACCATGGAAGAATGCTGCTTAATCCCCTTGCTTGCTTGGCTACATTTTTATGCACTCCAGATTCATCTACTTAGAGATGGCACTGGCAACAGTGAGCTGCTCCTATTTACATCAATGAACAATCAAGAAAATGTCCCACAGACATGCCCACAAGCCATTCTGATGGAGGGTATTCCTCAGTTGAGATTCTCACTTCTAAGGTTTGGGTCAGGTTGACAACACTAACCATGACTTGTGCATATAGTGATGTATTAGCATCTTCATGTCAAAGCTAGACTTCATGTTAACATTCTTTTAGTAACCCTCTGTTCATAAGTTGGGGACCTATGCTCAGTATTCAAGTTTGGACAAAATTCATTAAAAGTATTAAAAATCATAAAGATTATCTTTCCCTTGTTTCATAGAAAATTAATAACAAATATATTGTGTATTTCTCAGCTCCTTGTCATTTACCATAACACATACCTCCCTACCTCTTACAATATGGTGTTCCTTTGTTTCTAAAAATTTAGTCACTCTTGTGACTAACTGGCAGCCATCCTTCATGATCAGCTTTACGTTTTGTTTCCCATGTAATTTTAGCTTCTCATTTTGTTAATTCTATATGTTGGGTATCTTGTTCTTACTGTGCTTAGCATGATATTTTAAACTTGACTTCTCAGTACTTGTTTAAATTCTATATAATATCACTTAAAAGATCATTAGGTGAGGAAGTATATGAGTGTATTCTATATGAAGTATATTCACATTTCTAAAGATATTTCTATGCATAACTATGTGTTTAAATATTAAGCTAAAACTAATTTAATCCTGCAGTTTCTGCTGTAATATATTAATGCATAGACTTCCTTAGGCTTTTCCCCTGACTTTTCTCTATCCTACTTGAAAATTTATATAGCTAATTTTTAAATGCTAGTGTACATGTAATGAGTTTTTGTTATTATTAACACATATGCATGTGGGAAATAATGTTATCAAATAAGATATATGATTTTAATGAATTTAATTTTGAGTAACCTCTTTACTTTGCACTGTGATAATATTGTTCATAATGACTGCTGAGCATGAATATTTTCATTTTCACAGAAATTCATATGGGAACTATTAAAGAGATGTCAATGTGTCCAAATCATCTATGAAAACCTAAGCAATAACAAAGCACAACAATGAATATTCTATTTAGCTTTTACTATACAGTAAGCACATTTATTTTTTTTTTGTTTGCTTGCTTTTGAAACTAAAGGAATATGTTTTTTTTTTTTTCTTTTAAGGATCCTATGAGAATTTAGTACCAGAAAGAAAGTATTTGAGTCTTGGTTTAAAGTGTGGTCTGCATGTACCCCAAAATCAATGTGTTGAAGCAATGGCCATTGTGACAGTGTTGAGGATGGACCACCCATGAGACAAAATTAAGTGATGGCTTGGATATTATGAAATGACTGAGGGCACTGGTATATCTTATTTTGACTCTTCAACCTTTCACCACGAGTTTACCATGTTTGTCCTGTCCAGAGAATGAGAACTCTTGATCATAACTGAGGAAGACAGCATTGCTTTCAGCTAGTATTGAACTTGGCAATTCCTTGCACTTGCTCCTTTTTTGTCTCCAGAACAGGAGAATACAAATTTCTATTCTTTTATTCAATAAAAGTGTTAAGACATAATAGTGTGATGTACTAAGATAAGCTATCAACTTTGACAATGAACCAATGCAGCTAAAGTTATACATATGCAATGAGTTGTCAGATGGAACAAATTGCCTTCGCTATTTATTCTTGAGTATTGGGAAAATAATTATACATCTTGAAGGGAAGAATAAAGTCTCTTGGTAGTAAGTTCATGTTTTCTTTAGGAGAATCTAGTGATAGTAAATTCCTTGTTTTTCACTAAGAATATTGGTGTGTTAGCATTTGAGCTTTGATTTTCAAATTTTGTAGTGTAGAATTTGTATAAACTATAGTGCTATGCCCTTTTTCTGGGAAAAGAAAATATGTTTGAGGAAATATGTTTATCTTGAGTGCTGCCACACAGCAGGACAGAAGTAAAAATTTAATGAAATAAATAAGCTATAGAGTCAAAGAAAGCAGAAAATGTGCTCATCTGAAAACATGTTTGGAACAAAAATCTAAAATTCGGGGTTGGATAAGTTTAGTTTGGAAGAAATATAAAATACTGATTTAGAAGACACTTTAAAATAAGGCATTTATGTTTGTTTACTCCAGTAACAATCACTAGCATCAAGATTATTTGCCTGACCAGCAACTAATTTTGTAGGGCACCTTTACTATTCTTGCAGTGTCCATGATGAAGAACTTAAAACCACAGAGTATAGCTTTATAATGAAGAAAGCCAGATAGCATGCCTCCTTTCAATGTAGCCTTGTAAAAGATAGAAAATTTTTTCTTTATTATCTTAAGACTATACAAGAACAAGCTGTATATTGATTTTGTATCTGAGTCGTTGAAGAATTTTGCCCTGAAACAATGTCTTAGAAATGATGAAAGTTTCCTTTTCTCAGTCATTTGGGAAAGTTAGAGTTGTGTTTTGTTAGTTGTGTTTTGTTGCTATACATGCTCATTAGCTGAATTTTGTTTTCTTTTCACAGGGTGTAGAAAATGTCAAGAGGAAATTTATGGAGGCAAACTGGTGTTTCATAATTGATGAGACCAAAGAGGAGTCTTGAAGGCTGCTGAGTTTGTCAAGTTACCTGGCAAGTTTTGTTCACTTGTATTTGGTGGGTTATTTATATTTAATAGCGGATAGAACTTGCTGCTTATGATAATAATTAATGATTATAGCAATTAATAGATCATGTGGAGAGAATGTAAAAAGAATAATAAAAGTAAATTGAGAATTTTCTATAGTTTAAAGAACTAAAGTAATACAAATTTAAAAAGAAAAATGTTCCAGAGTTGTGGGGTTACTATGAACTTAGATTTCATCAACTATCTAGGATAGTAAAACATTATTATCAAGTTTTTAAGACAGTGA
>NW_008352267.1:658177-659551 GCF_000622305.1 Nannospalax galili | reverse complement strand
ATTGGAATTTGATGAAGGGGTTTGGATGTGAGAATATTTACAAACTACCATATGACTCAACTCTACTAATTTAGAAGGTATAGTGAGATTTAATGGGAAAAGTCCATCCAATTTAAGGCTTTGGTTCATTACTATGTGGTATAAACCAACAATTGATAACTACTTGATTTGAGTGTATTCTGTCCACAAGAAGAAATAGAAGCCACAAGAAAAGATGAGTCAATTTCTATCTTACATCCTCTGGGTAGCATTACAGATAAAAGGCAAAGGATCTGATTTAATTAGATTTAACTTTCAGAATTTTGCATTGCTTATAAAATGTGAGTTAAAAACTATATATTCATGCTAGGATACTAATTATATCCAATATTTGTAAGGACTAAGAATACTGTGGGAGTGATATATTTGTCTAGGATAGTCAAATATTACAAAGGCTTCTTTTGCAATTTATTGTTCAAATGTATTATCACACAGGAATAAACCCTTATCAAGCATATATTGTTATACAGCATAAAAAAGGACAGAATTATTACATGTGCCAATTATCACAAAAATAATTCACCTAATTTCTGCTGTATACAGAATGCCCTAAAATACCTAGTAGGCTAATAATGTCATTTCAAGTTAAAAGAAATTTTCAGTTTGGAAAGTAGATATAAATCAATCTGTCAAAGAATACAGTGTATTAAAGTTGGATTTCTATCGTTAAGTCTCCAATATTCTGGAATATGTAGCACCCACACCATAGTTAAAAACATATCTTTGAGTTTAAAATTGAATAAATAGGACTCTGGGTAACATGATCAATGATTTTGGAGACAAAAATAGATTCTAAACTGGCACATTGTGAATTTAAGTTTTGTACTAACATTATAAAGTGTATTGGATACATAAAGACCTAACAAGTTAAAGGAACATTGAGGAAAATAATGTAACCTCCCCTGAACTATCTTTACCAATGAATGTAAGGTAAATAAGAGCTACTATTATTTGAGTCAATGTTGCCAAAGATAAAAGGAAAAAAAAATTAACAGTATTCTTATAAAGTTTGCTTCTGTAAAAACATCAGAGCTCATATGGCCCAATGCCACCCTCACACATGTACCAATATGAGAGATGTAAGGAGAAACTTTCAAGAAGTGTCACTCCATTTACCAGGATTGATCCTAATATACATTATTTTTAAAGGACAAATTGGTTTGACATGTAATATGTCTCTATGGGAAAATGTATATCATGGAATCTCACAGATATCTGGTTATAAAACTGGGTAACACAAATTTTGACTTTTGTTAAAGCCTGAACTAAATATGCTTATTTGGCAATAAAACCCTGTGTTCTCCCTGATGCCACAGTGTCTTTGCTTTGTACCTG
>NW_008352267.1:623713-658058 GCF_000622305.1 Nannospalax galili | reverse complement strand
GAAAATTTTTAGGGACAAAAAAAAAAAAAAAAAAAAAAAATATATATATATATATATATATATATATATATATATATATATATGAATGAAAGGAAATAAAATCATCTTTATTCGGAGAAAACATGATTTAAAGAATTTGTAAGAAAGAAAAGTAGATTTAAGAATTACAAGATATAAGACCTACTGACAAAACTTATTAATCTTCTGTATGTTAGCAAGATTACTTGAATAGTTAAATGTAGCTGGACATAGTGACTCAAGCTTAAAGTATTAGCACTAGGGATTTGCCCTGAGTTCATGACCAGCCTGACCTATCCTGCCTGATAAAAAAAAAGAAAAGAAAGAAAGAAAAATAAAAAACTGAAAAGATAAAATCGCATTTAATTTAATCCCAGAATTCAGAAGACAGAGGCAGGCAGATCTCTTGAGTTCCAGGTCAGCTTAATTTACATAGCAAGTTCCAGGCCAGCAAGGGTTACATAGTGAGAACATGTCTAAAAGCCTTAATAATATGAAATGTTTAAAGTATCTTAAAATTTTGCCTCTTGGGACTGGAGAGATGGCTCAGCAGTTAAGAACACTGGTTGTTTTTGCAGAAGACCCAGGTTTGAATCCCAGCACCCACATGACAACTAACAACTGTCCATAACTTCAGTCCCAAGGGATCCAACAGGCTCTTCTGAGCTCTGTGGGCTTTGCATGACATGGGTGCACTTACCTACATGCAGGCAATACACACATACATATAAATAAAAGTTTAACAAATTGCCTGTAATTAGCATGCACTAATAACTTTCAAATCCTTTTTAGGGCCAAATGAAAGTCTTATGGAAAAAAAGGTGTAAGAGATATAATTCCTCAACTAAACTGTCTTTAGTGAACATAAATTAGCTCCATTTTACATGAAAAACTTTGTAAAGAACTAAATGTACTGTTTAATCCTGATTGGCTTATGATATGCATTTTTCCTGCAAGAAGACAGTGAATTAGATACAGACTTAGAGGATAAAATCCTCAAAATATTGAAAAACACAATATATTAGTATGTTACCTAAACTTGAACATGGTTAGTTAGCTGTGTTAATTCCAATTTCTTTTTTAAACACATTATATTTATTACTTTTATTTTATGTGTATGAGTGTTTTGCCTTCATCTAGGTAGGTGCACCCCTGTCACACAATGCCCACAGATGTCAGAAGAGGGCATTTGATGCCCTGGAACTGGAATTATAGATGGCTGTTAGCCACCATGTGGGTGCTGAGAACGGAATCTGGATCCTCTACAAGAGCATCCTGTGCTTTTAACCACTGAGCCTTCTCTTCAGCCTCCTTTAATCATAATTTCAAGTCTCATAGATACAGAAATGCTATTTTTTCCAGAACAAAATTGTATCCTGATAAGACAGTTGAGAAGACAACAAATGTTATATTTTAACAGTTGGGCTTTTTGCTCTTTTAACATAGTACACATTTTTGTTTCTTTTCCTTCACAGTCAGAAATTCATCAGATTCATTAGCTTCTCCAATTTGATTTCTAGGGCCATGTTTCCTTTAATCTTTAATTTTCCTGACACAAGTGTTAGTTTCAGTGAAATCATTTTTACAAAATTATCAGTGGTCATACCCATCACCCTACTGGCCCATTTCAAAGGCTCTTCATGTTCAGTATGCCCACACTTACTTTTCAGATCAAGAAACCACATGCCAGCATCTTCATCTGATACACTGATTGTGGTTTTAACAACATCATCACTGAGAGAGTCCTTAATAATTTTAAATGTTTCTTCCACAGCTCCAGACCTTGCTTTTAGTTGGTTGTGACTTTGGCTTTTATTTCTGGCACAGGATCTTGTGGTTCTTTTTTCTTTCTAATTAGATCAGAATGTTCATCTAAGACTAAATCTGGTAACAAAGAATGTCCTGGTATAACTACATACATGTCAAAGTTTTTTATTCCTTCTGCTTTTAAGATGTGTTCATCAATATTAAAGTTGTCAGTAAGTAGCATCCAAGATGATGTCAACTTTACACTGGCTTTTAACACCAGATCCTCCCAGCATATCCACAGCAGCAGTGTTGGCTGTTTTACGCTATAAGGTATTGACTGCAATTTCACCTCTAAATTATGCAGTTCCAAGCTGTTTCACTAAATTTTACCCTCCCCCTTCTTGAGAGACCCTTCCTCACTGGCGTGAGATTCACCCACAGTTCATGGCTCCATTTTCCAAAATGGCAATGGGCCTCCCCTTTTTCCCAGCACGCACAGTGTATCTCAACTCAGCCTTTCTAGACCTGCCCCCCTCTGAGTCTTTGGAGGTTCAGTTCTATCTTCTCAGAAATCACCTACCCAACACAAGCACACACGTTGGCATACCATACTTGCAAGGGTATAAGATGTTTGAATGAGAGTTGATTGAGATTCAAGGGTGGGTTGAGATTGAGAATATGAGCAACCTTGCTCCTTTTTAAAAAGGGGATACATGCTTTGGATGTAAAATATGTGCCTCTAATGTTCATGCTCATAATCAAGTCCACTCTGTATCAGTTTCCAATGTGTTGGTCAAGCTAAATTCACTGGCATTATTGACCAAAATATCGGTTCTTCCAAATTTTTCAAATGCTTCCTCCACTGCATGGTTGATTTGCTGTTCATCTCTCAAGTCAATAGCACATGGTAAGCCCTTTTCTCTAGCTGTTTCAGTTCCTTCACCAGCAGTATAGCTTGTTTCCAGGAGTTTCAAGTATGACTGGGTGGTCTTGGCAGTAAAGACTATATTGGCTCTACCCTTTGCTGCTTTTGATGCAATAGCTTTGCCAATGCCTTGGCTTGTATCTGATACAATCTGTTCATGCTGCCAGCTTCCCAGTGTTGGGCAACATGACCTTCATGGCTTAGAGAACCTGGTGGTTCAAATATATTTTTTAAAACCAAACCATGTCAATAGATATTGGTTCTTGGCTTATTGATGCTTCCCAACCCATTATTACTAGTAATGGTTTTAACATCAGAAATTGAGCTGATCTGTAGTAATACAGAATGTTAGTATAATGACAAAGTATCTGTACTTTCCTTCTATTTTCTTAGAGTAGTACACATTTTCCTAACTCTAGTGGATTACTCCTGCTTTAGTCAAGAAAAAGTGAAAGCCATATATTTCACTTCTAATTGGACAAGTACATTGTCAAATCTGCCTCCAACCAGTTGTTCAGGATCAAAGACTCATTTGGCGAGGATCATTGCCAATGGATCGATAATCCTTTGTCCAGAAAGGCAATATTGCTAGCAATAATTCTTTATTCACATGGGTGCATCTTTGTGGGAAAATACTGTTCCAAGTTTAGAGAAAACAGCATCTCTATTTGAAACTGCTGCTGCTGAAATGTGTCTCATATTTTTTATGATGAATTCTACTTCCTGTACTGAATACAATGATTATAAAAAGAAGAATGGAAGAAAGGGAAAAGAAGGTTGGAAGAGACAGTGTGAGGAAAAGAAAGGAGGAAAAAGGAATGCTTTATACATTTTTTAGGGAATAACTTCAAAAGAAAACAAAGTTCTAAAACTCCATCTCATCCCAATTTAATAGTTCTTCTGACTAAACTTAGTAATCACTGCCAAAAATAACACTCCTGTTTAAAAAAAAAGTTCTGATAGGGCTACACATGGTAGCACATGCCTTTAATCCCAGTGCTCAAGAGAAAGAAGCAGGTGGATTTCTGAGATCAAGGCTGGCCTAGCCTACATAGTGCATTCTAGGCCAGTTGGGGCTATATGCAGATCTTGTGAAAAGAAAGAAAGAAAGAAAGAAAGAAAGAAAGAAAGAAAGAAAGAAAGAAAGAAAGAAGAAAGGAAGGAGGAAGGGAGAGAAGGAAGGAGGGAGGGAAGGAAGGAGGGAGGGAGGTAAGGAGGGAGGGAAAGAAGGAGGGAGGGAGGGAAGGAGGGAGTGCAGGAAGGAGGGAGGGAAGGAAGGAAGGAAGAAGGAAAGAAGGAAGGAAAGAAGGAATGAAGGAAAGAGAGAGAAATGTTCTACTAATATTCCCACAATTTTAACTGAAAGAAGTTGTAAGTTGGATATTCAACACAAATACTATTGATATCATACATTATTACTTGACATTTACTCTATTTAGCTATTTCAAAGACAGCATTTTGATTAAAATGCCATCTTGTTGTAATAATTTCTCTTAAAAATATTAATACAAGATCCTGTGTTTAATAGCTTGAAAGATATGTGACTAGATAATATTACTCTAGTATTACAGATGAATAAAGCAGGTCAGGAACTGGTAGAGCCAAGTTCATAATAAGATTCATTAGGCAACAAAAACTCTGCTCATTTTTATTATTTGTGTATGTATCTAGGCAACAAGCATGAGCTGAGTGTACAAAATTAGCTACTGTATATTATGTGTATACAACACTAAAATCCAGAAGTCTCTTCTTATATTCATGTGCATATTTTCAGGACCAACAGAAAGAACCATACAAATAACTCAAAATCAAATGTTACTGTTTATAATATGATCCTTTTATTCTAATATTTTACATAATATCACATTTTAACATAATACATTGTATTACTATTGTGCCTCAGGTACATGATTTCAACTCAAGCTTAAAATAAATAAGGATGATTCAAACAGATACCTATTTCTCGAGCTCAATACTATAAGGCTTGGTTCTTGTAAGATAGTAAAGTACATGAAACTATTGTAGCTGTTTCAAATGGAAGTCTATATTTCTTACATTTAAAAATGAGATGTTAGCAATACAAAAAAAACTATTTACTTGATGGATTTTCCCTCATTTTGTTCAATTATATTTCACTTAATCCACGATATATAGGAATATATTTGTACTTCAATTTAAGTTTTTAAGTAAACATATCTAATGACATACAATGTTAAAATTCATAGTATGCATGTCCAATTTTCTAAACCTATTATCACACAGTCACTTTTTTATTTGATTCTTTGTGCACAAACTACATATCAAACTGTAAGTTCACTTCGATCTCTATCCATAAAGATAGATAAAGCTACCAAAGGCAATATATGCCTAAGTACTTTTGACTCGCTGAGGTTTTATGTATAATTTTTAAGAGTAACCTCCAAAAATATGAATTTCAAATTCATAAAAATATTGATTGAACCTAGAGACTCATACCAAGGCACATATAATTTAACCACTGGCCAGAATGCCATTCTCTTTTCTAAGTAGGTATTTTTTTTTTACTAATGTCAGTTTTTCTGTAGAATTGTCAGGAAATGAAAAATTATTTTGCTTTCTTTTCTTGAAGTGAAGAAGCACTAAAATTTTGGAATTTTTCTTACCTAAGAAATGCTGCTCCATCCACTCAATGCCCAAATTTTTACTGGGGAACCATATCTTTCCCATTGCTTCATTTACAGTTCACTTGTGTCTGGTGATTGCACATTCATGTTGCCTTCATCACAGCCACTTGTGAGCAAAAGGAACTCACACTGCCACTGGGAGCTACATTTGGGAATTTTATCCTTTTCTTTTTAGTTTGGGATTCCTATTCTAATATTATGAGACAACACTTGCAGAATGCTATATTTTCACAGAAACATGTAGATGAGCATTTATTCCTACTCAAACATTATCAATTTTTAAGAGAAACAGTTTTCTTATATAGGTAGTACCTGTTTATTCATTAAAAAAAAAAAAAACAGACCTTAAATACAAAACATCTTCCTTTTTTCAAAGGTTAAAAGTTAAAAATTTAAAGTGGGAGCATAGTTAATGCAGAGCTGTTTCTTCCAGAAGTTCTTAAGTGAATATATAAGCACAAGAAGTTTATTACACAGAGGCCAAAGTTGCTCAGGACAGTGATGGGATCACAGGGTCTGTCTTAGTTACTTTTCTATTGCTGTGATGAAACACCATGACCCTGAGAATTTATAAAAGAAAGAGTTCATTTTGTTTACAGTTTCAATAAGGAGTCAGTCCATCATGGCAGGGAAATATGGTGGCAGAAGTGATTGGAGCAGAAAACCTAGAGATCACATCTTCATGCAAACAGGAAGCAGAGAGTGACTGGAAATACTGCAAGGCTTAAGACCTCTCTAAGTCCAACCCCAGTGACATGCTTCTTCCTGCAAGGTCACACCTTCTAAGATCTCCCAAAACAGCACTGGGGACAAAGTATTTACTTGGAGCCAAAATATTTAAATACTTGGGGCACATTCTCATTCAAACCACCACAGCGCCTGAGCACCACAACTCTGACACTGCAGACTATGAGGATGGTGGGAGTATCTCTCTGTATTGGGCACGTAAGTGAACTAAAGTTAACACTGCGGCAAGGTAGGAAACCCTCTTCCATGTTTAGAATACCAACCAAATTCAGCAACAAAATGGACCCGGTGTCACAGGAACATAGGATAGAGTTGCAAAATTCAGGGGTGACAGGTAGATAACTACAGCAGTGAGTGACACTCAGAAACCAGCATGATTTTGTCACCACAGGTCCATGGGCACCTCAGCACTAAGGCCACATCACTTGGCATCATTCAGCCTAATCTATAGGACATGGAGCTGCTTCCTGCCTTCTTCCTCCTGTGGAGAGGCAGGATTCAGAAAGTCACCTGCTTTGCTCATATTGTGATTTTTTACAGCCAACTGTGCTCTGAGTCTTGTACAGCAGGAGTGTGGCGGTTCATCCCCAGTACCTCTAACAAATTTTGACATGGTATATTCTAGGTCATCAACCAATACAGCAATGTTTAGAATCTGAAAAGAAATGCAAAACCTATAGTTGAGTGACCAGTATGGAAGGCACTAAGTATTTCTCAGTTGAAATGCCCAATATATAATATTTTCATTATGAAAATTGAAATTCATATTTTCTGTTACAATTGGTAGAAAGGTTAAAAAACTCATTAAAAATCAGAGAATTAACTGTCATATCAAAGTTTAATATCATTAAAATATAATCTTAAAGGCAGGCACTCAGAACAATCATTGGAAATGTTTAATATTAAAAGAATGTTATATTATGAATTTGATCAGATTATTTTTACCAATTGTTTAATGTAATAGAGAATGAAAGATTTTCTGTGAATTTATGCTCATTGATTTTCTTTTTAGTTTCCAGAAGAAAGGTAGACAGAAGGTGAAAAGAAGGGTATAAGAAAGAACTTAGTTCTCACATTGTTTCAGAGCAAATAACTGAATGATTCAGTGGTAGAATAAACTATAAGGTCTGCATCTCACAAAGAAAATTTTGGAAAGCACTAATCTTAGGTGCCCACTAAATAAGAACATTTAAAAGAAGAAACAGTTTGAAAGAGTATATATATTACTAGTTGTTCTGAATCTGTATTACCTCACTTAGTACAACAGTTTCTAGTTCTATCCATTTACCTGCAAAGTTCTTGATGTCATTTTTCTTCATCACTGAGTAGAACTCTAGTGTGTAAATGTACCAGTTTCACTATCAATTTTCAGTTGAGGAACATTTAGGTTATTTCCATTTATTAATTATTGTGAAAAGAGCAGTAACAACCATGGGTGTGCAAGTATCTCTGTAGTAGGACTATCCAGTATGATATATGCTCAAGAATGGTATGATAGATTCTTTTACTAAATTTATATTTAATTTTGTAAGAGTTCTCCATACTGATTTCCACAGTGGTTGCCCCTGTTTGCAATCTCACCAGCAGTGGACTAGAAAGTATTACATTAAGTGAGGTACCCCAAGTTTGGAAAGAGAGAAAATACATGTTCTCTCTAATAAGTGGCACCTGGATTATGATGTATACATGCATGTATACAAAGGAATTTAAATGTGGGTAAAGCTTGAAAAAAAATCCTTGGAAGGAAGTGCTAAGTAAGATGGAGGAAAATGATAAATATGATGTGAAGAAGGAGAAAAGGGAAGTGAGGGTAGGTGTTTGGGAAAAATCTGAGGGGAGTGGAATCTATTAAAGCACATTGCATTTGAAAATACCATAAAGACACCCAAATATTTGTATACTAATTAAAAAATAAATTAAAGAAACACCAGTTATGATGATGTATCCTTATAATAGAGTGTTGGCATGGTGAAGAAAGACAGTTTCAAGCACATCTGGGGAGTTCCAGGACAGTGAAAGGTGAGAGAGAGACGGAGAGACAGAGACAGAGAGAGAGAGAGAGTGAGAGAGAGAGAGAGAGAGAGAGAGAGAGGAGAGAGACCTAAGATCCTATTCAATTTAGGAGGATAAATGTGGAATAAAGTGAAGAAGTCATAAAAATTTTATATTCTTAATGTGTTTTGATAGAAGTGAATTACAAGTTTACTCTTTAAAGGGAAAGTGGCCAGAGGAGAGGAAGCTTACAAAACTGTTGGAGACAAGATTCCACTTCCCATTAAAAGACACTTTTGTGTTTCCCCTGAGGATCCTACTGAAGAGGTTCAAATATTTAACGGCTTGCATAGCTTGCATTTGGGCTGATGATGAAAAATCAATTCTTGAAAGCATTCTTTATCATTTTAAGCTGAAGTTTTTATAAAGAGCCCAGAATCTAGGTTATAAGTATTTGTGCACACTTTCAAGGACATTCAGTAAATTAGATATAAGGTGACAAATTGTTCTGAGGTACTGCCACCAAAAACTTAGTGTTACTCTCTAAGTGAAAATGAAGTTTCAGAAAGGGGAACACTGTGTTTAAAGTGGAAAAAAAATGCCTGATAATAAATTTTGAAAGTTGTGTAATTTAGTGATATTAGTTTTAGCTTCTACTTTTCAATTATTCTTGGGGTCAGACAGAAGAAAAGGGAAGAAAAGCAGAGCTCTACTTTTGAATGTAGAAAGGAGTTCATACCCACATGCCCAGGTTGCAGGCTATCACATGTTTCAACCTTGTTATTGGGGTTAGGTGTGCTCACTGCTGCTGGTCCTGCTTCCTCAGCCATTTATCTGAACATTATCAGGGTATGCACTTGCAAAGATGCATCCATTCAGAAATGTTTTTTATATGTAAGGAAAATTCTTCTTTGTTCACTTATTATTATTCTAATAAATTTCCATTTTAATATAAAAAAGAGGCAGAAACATTTCAAGCAGAAACAATCCCTGGCTATCTCAGGAGGAATATCAGCTCCTGGTATCACAGCCTCTTTCTTTAAACTTGTTGAGATTGTGATTATGATCAAATTCATTGTGTTGCTATGTTAATGTTAAATTTATACTATACGAGTAAAACACAGTATATAAAACTTTAGCTACAATAAAAGACAGGAAATGAAACAAAATTGGAAAGCTAAACTACAAGAATATGAATGCAAAATATAAATGTATTTGAATGTGTTCTTTAAAAGAATTTTGTTTAATAAATTACCTAATCAAATGAGAACAGCAGCAAATTGGTATTAAGAACTCAAGGCACTTGTAGAAGTACTGAGGTGAATGAAATGATACGAAGAGACGAATGGTACAGTCAGTAACACCTTTGAACAATGATCTCTGAGGAAGTGGTGACTACTGAAAACAGACACCTACCTCCTTATTCTTCTAAAACTATAGAAAGTCGCCCCTGAGCATCCAACACACTCATGTTGTAAGTGCCCAATGAAGATTTCCCTATGCTCTACCCTTCTGCCTTTCCATGACAAACCTGTGTATGAGGAATTGTTATCAGTTGCTCTCTGGGGTGCATTACAGAGAAAGTCATTAATCTTTTCTAGCTTGTTGAGTTGATGTGCTCATAATACAGGGACTTCCTACATTTAATATGTGGGATAAAATGAAATATAAATGTTTATTTCATATAAACAATATTTTCCATAAAACTTTTGAAGGTGAAATATTGTTATTTTCATATGTATCTTAAAACTCAAAACTAACTTCAGATATTACTTTCTGAATATCAAAATGTATTCATATAAATGATTACAAAAAATCAACCATGGAAGGATATAAAAATATAGAAAAATTCCATTTATATTAGAAATTTGTAGATGCAAGCGGGAAAAAGATACTAGATGTTTTTGGAAATCACTTTCTTATGTGTTTGTATAATTGGTGAAAATAATTTTACATAGTAACTCAATGTAGCAAACTATAATTTCATGATCAATATCTTTGAATGTTTAAGTATTATATGTACACAAATTTATATATTGATTTATAACTTTCAGCAGCAAAATATTCTATGTAAAATTATATCAGTTCTTTGAATCTCAAGAACTGGAATAGGGTGATAAAATAAGCTCCTAACTTCTGAAACAATACTTTCAACCTGATTCTCTTCATAAATTTTAGAATTTGCTGAAATTTTTTTAATAAGAGACTCATATGAATTACTCTATGGCTATTTTATTTCTAATTAAGTTTATTTGAGAAATCTAATTACATTCTAGTAATTCAAATTCACTTACTATGGAACCACAGCAGATTTCTCAGTGAACCAAGAGACAGATATGCTGCTAATAAAAGTAGGGTAAAACTCAAAATTTAGATTTTAAGAGGACATTCATTTTGTAGTATACTACTATATTCGTGTGTTATTTTACTATTTTGAAATCTTTAATGATAAGTTGTGAATTTTTAGCTTTATACAAAATTTAACAAATATTCATGGGATACACACATGCATTTTCCCATATGGTTTCTTGCTATATTAATTTTGTTGTGTTGAGATATTAAAGCAATGAGAAATTATTATTGCTGTGCAGATAATAATAAAGTCATCAGACCTCATCATAATATCTTTAAACAATTGCACATTTAGTCTCCATAAATATGTGGTGCCCTGCTGGCATTCCATAAACCAAATTATATAGCTTCGTCCCTGGCACTGTATAAAATACGATCACTGACATAAACTTGTCCTTACAATCCTGGTGGTACAAGAGAAACTATCAGCTTTTAGAATGAACATAAAGACTAATAATGCTCACCAGAAAAAAATCAATGTTAGCAATATTCTTTAGTCTGAAATTTAAAAGATTAAAATTCTCAAGCTAGTGTCATCTTCTTTATAAAAACCTAAGTTTATTGACTGCTTTGGGATGAGGACAGGAAAAATAGTCTAGTTGCATAAAAGATATAAAGTGCTGAACATTTTCGTTCTGATCGGGTAACATGCTGATTATCAAACAAAGCATGTGCATGAACAAAGGTTTCAAGAATTATTTTTATCTCCCAATTTATCTCCTACAATGGAAAGAACGAAAGCCAGGCACATGACTTCTCCTGCATGAAACATGGTTTGCTTACTTGACTTATCAGGAACCTGGGAAGAAGATGAGCACTTGAAATGTAAAAAGCCTGCAGTGGTTGCAAACCACTGGTTCTGGATAAGTGGATATTTTTCTTGATAAACACAGTTCCAAATGTCAACATGGGTCTTCAATCCCAGAAAATGGTGCAGCAATGTTAACTTGAGTCGATACATTGTATAGTTTAATAATTTTATTATCAGAATTTATGAATATTTTGTGAACTAAAACTCAAGCTTACATGAATTAGAATACCACTATAGTGTCTTGGCATGACATAGAGACATGCTATTGGTTGTCAAGTTGACAAGGGGTGGACTTGTGATGGCTAATCCTGGGGGTTAACTTGACTGGATCTGGGATTAAATGAAATGAGAGAGATCTTCTTAATTGGATCATCTGAAGCTGGAAGACATGCCCTAAATGTGGGTGTTACCTTCTGATGGCAGCCCATATAAAAGGCCACAGCAGAGGACAATGCCTGGCGTCTTGCTGCTTGCCTTCATACTTGCTGGTGAGTTCGTCTTGCTTTTGTAGACTGAAGACTAGCTGGTCTTTTGGAATTCATCAGACTTTCAGTGCCAGATTGTGACTACTGAGATATCTAGCCTCGTGGACTGAGCGACTACAGATTCTCAGCCTCTCCAGTGTCCTACAGCCATCGCTGGAGTACTTGGACTCTATTCTGTGACCTAAGCTGATAAATCTCTATACATATATATTCATTCTACCTATTCTGTTTCTTTGGAGAACCCTGACTAATACACCCTCTTATGGCTTTCTTTGGATTCTTGGTCATGCAGTGCACTTAAATGCAGAAAAACACTAAATAAATAAATAAATTTTTTATTTAAAGGTGTGGCAGGTAAATGTAGTGGCACTAGCCTTTAATCTCAGCACTTGGGAGGCAGAGACAAGCAGATCTCTATGAGATCTAGGTCAACCTGCTCTAAACAGCAACCTCTAGGCCATCAAGGGCTACAGCGATGTCTCAAAAAACCAAGTAACTAACTAATTAACTAAACAACTAACCAACAAAGGCATGGAAAGATTCATGACTATAAAACTGTGTGGCTGTGACTGACAACTCTGCAGATCAGGAAACAGAGAAGAAAATGTTGGCATTCAGGTAAGTTTCTCATGTGTTTTCTTTTGTCCGTGCTGAACTCCTAACCTATGGGATGGTGTTACATACATCTGAGGTGGATCTTTCTGTCTCAGTTATTATATTTGGAAAAGTTCTCTTGGACATTCCTAGGAATATGTCTCCTAGGAGATTGTAAATCCAATATAATTCATACTGAGCATGCATCATCTTGGATAGTTGTAAACATCAAAAATTAAGGAACACATTTACTGAAGTAAAACAAGAAGATCACAGTACATTAAAATAGCTGTGTACTGTGTGTATGGGAATGATTCCAGATTAGATAAAGCTTTATTGACATACCTGCTCCGTTCTCATGCTGTACACTATTTTACTTTGGGCTAAAATTCTTCCTAATTTCTTAAAATGGATTCTGGGGTTTAAATATGAGTTATTCTCCATAATTTTATATCTTAAATACTCAGTACCCAGATTATCGTGCAGTTTGGTAAGGTTCTGGAACTTTTAAGAGTTTAATTGAAGGAAGTAGGTCACTCAGGCAAGCCTTGAGATTTTATTAGCCCTGTCACACTTTCTGTTTACTGTATCCTCCATATTGAAGATGCCATATGACCTCAACCTCCAGCTCCTTTCTGCATGCTTTACCCACTATGAAAAATTACACCCCTTGCACTGTAAGCCCAAATAAACCCTTACTCTTTAAGATGCTTCTTGTCAAGTATTTTGTCACAAGAGAAGTAGTTAATATAAGAGAGGTAGTGGTATAAAAACCTTTTTTTTTTACGTAAATTAAGCTTTGCATTTCTTCATGTGTGTTTTTCCTGTCATAACTGAGGACTTTTACACTTGCCTGTGATCTCTACAATACATTAATATTTACAGTGCTGCCACTGAGTCTGACAAAGCAGCTCTTTTTGGTTACCTTCACATTTTTAATGATAATGGTTTTTCATTTGACCTATTGTACTTCCATTCATTTTATTTATTTATTTATTTTAGTTCTTAGAAGGAATTCGCTACAAATAGAAAATGCACATAAGTTAGAAAAAAGACAGAATCAAATATATGTATATATATAGCATTAAATAAGACTTTTAGAAAAACAAAAGTTTTAACTTCTATAAATACTTAAAAATACATGTGTTAATATGCTTGATTCTCAATAGACTCATTTACATTATTGGCATTTTGATTTACCAAACACTTTTTACAAAATTTTATGCTGATAAACCTAGGAACATAGGACTATACATGCACTATTTTAATTGTTGAAATGTTAGGATTAGTAGTTACTTAAAATGATAGATCACATAATATATGTTTAAATCACATATATTAAAAAGGATAAATATGATTTAACTATTGTAAACTATTTACATAAATAAATTTGTGATATCTTCAGAAAAGAATAACATATTTACGTTATATTAATGCTGTAAAATTTATTATTTGGGGAGCTGGAGAGATGGCTCAGCAGTTAAGAGCACTGACTGCTCCTGCAGAGTACCTGGGTGTGATTCCCAGCACCCACATGGCAGCTAAGAAACATCCCTGACTCCAGTTCCAGGGGAATCCAACACCTTCTCCTGACCTCTGCAGCATTGCATGACATGGGTGCACTCATATACATGCAGGCAATATGCTCATACACACAAAATAAAAATAAAATAAAATATTTAAAAAATTATTCTTTGAAAATTTTATCTATATATATACACACATATATATACTTAATACATACAATATGTATTTATCACATGTACTTCCAGTTCCCTCCCTCCAACTCTCGCTAGGCACACCCTCAACTTATCTCCCTGCCAACATCATTTCCTCCTTTTTAATTTTGTTTTTAAAAACCCACAGTGTTCCTTAGTAATACCTTTCTCCTATGGTCCTACCTCTCTTGAGCTTCTTTTTTCCCTTTATCCCCTAGGTTCCTGTACACCCTTCCCTCCCCACTCCCTTAAACTATCCCAATTTTTATTCATATTTTCCAAGGGAAAGAAGGAGCTTGAGAGAGGTAGGACCGTAAGAGCAGGGCATTATTAAGGGAGAAATGGGGAAAAGGAGGGCACTTTAAATGGGGAAACCATGGCAGAAGGGTTAGACAATGTGAGAGATAAACAATGTCCAGCTAGTTTTGAAAACCAGAGGGAATCATATTACTCCTATACCCTACTGACAAATTATACATAGCAGATCAAGAAATATGTGTGTGTGTAAGGTTTATCTGAGAACAACTGGTCTTTGCCCAAGATTTATTACATGACACACAGTAATTAAAAATACCAGACTGTGGAACTTAACTACTTGGGTGTTTAACGAACATACTTTGAGGTCTACAATAATTTGGTCAGAGGGATATAAAGGGAACTCTTTGCTCCTTGCTCTCCTAGGTCTACTAGTTCCAGGGGACTATGAGCATCTCTCAAAATATCCTGTAATGGTGGTGGGTCACCTCTCCTCTTGATCAAGGAGACAGAGGAGACCGCACCAGATGGACTTGAACCAGTGTCCAGTCTATAAAGAGGAGGGTCAACACAGAGGAATCATTTCCTCCGTGCTTCCAAACGAAGCCAACCATGGTCGAGTAGGACCTTTGACTTATCTTCACATGGGTGGAACTGGTAAAAGAAAGGAGCCAGGGCCTCCTCCCAAGCCCATGTGACCCCTGAGGAACAGATCCTCAAATGACCTTAAGAGTAAAAATAAATCGGTTTATCTGGACCAACTGTATGGCCTTAAACACCCAAAAGGAAGGTATAATCAAAGATTAAATGAGACAACATAATTTCCTAAGAGTCCATATGTATAGCTAAAGGCTACATAACAAGCAACAATACCAGACAAAGGATACCTTCTTTTGAGTTGTTGGCCAGGGTGGCCAAAGGGATTCCCAGATAGTAACCCAGCATAGAACTGAGAAAATGAGTAGCAGAACCCAATCCTATCCAAAGGAATATAGACAACTGATTATGGCTAGATGAGGAACAGCTGACCCTCCTAAAACAAAGACCTCTAGAGAGGCTGACTAGATTCACCAGAAGGGCAAATAGTGGGGAATGGTCGGGGCGGGGGGGGGGGGTTGCCAAAAACACAGCAGACAGTAGCAGGGATATCAAGAGTATAAGGGCTCTAGTGTGGGGAGCGAGGCTACGGGAGGGTGCTACCTGGGAAGTGGGTGTATAAATAAATAAAAAAAAGAAAAAAATTCTTTAAAGCATAAAGATTTGCCACTTAATAATTAGTAGATGTGAAAAACATTACCATTGAAATCTACCTGATGTTTTTATATCCATGCTCAGATGCCAATGAGCTCAGAAAGTAAATGAATGTGACTAGTAATAATCAGATATATAGAGATTAGAAATGCAAGTGCAACGTAGTGCCAATTGTATTAAAAATGAATTTTTCTGTATGAAATTGTGTTTTAATAATGAAATGGAGATCTTTTTAAAAGCTTAAAAAAAAAACCCACAGTGTTGAATTAAACCACGTATGTGGGTTACCCTTTGGGACATTGGCAACCTATCAGTTACCTGCCCCAAAGAAAAGTGACTCTTCCTCAAAACTCATCAATTGGATTAGCTCCTAACCTAGCGGTTAGCACCTCAGCAGCTCTTTACCTTCCACACTGGAATTTTTAACTGGTTGATCTTGTGCTAAGCTTGTGTATATAACTTATGTAACTGTGGCTACTGTGAGCTCACTTATGCAACAACTATGCCATATGCAGAGGAAAGTATTTCACAGCTCTCATCCCCATCTTCCAGCTCCTATGGTTGAGAGGGAGATGAGTTATATACGTATCTCATCTATGGCTGAGCACACAGTTACATATTCTCAGCACTGAACAGTTATGAGTCTCTGCATTAACTGTTACTCTCTGCAATAAACAACATCTCTGACCATACTGATAGAAGCACAAATCTATGGATGTAAACACAGATAGTTAGAAGAGAATTTGACAATATGATCATTTACCAAAACAGTGTCAATATGATCCATCATTGGGCCTATGACTTGCTTACTTATATCCTAAACAATTTAAAAATAATATTTGGGAAACAGAAAACTTGATTTTATATATAATACTGTTCAGTTTTATTTTAGAAAACAAGCTCTACAGCCTACTTTGATTTGGACATCATCCTTTACATACATGTTTTGTGTGCTTTATAGCATACATACATTATCTTATATCCCTAGTGATGAGTTACCAGCTCTAACCTACAAGATATTATAGATTCAAATTTATGTCATTAATATATTTTTTACAAAACACCTACTGTATAATATTTATTCTATTCATCTTTAGAGTCTATTTTGGCAAATAATTATACACATATAAAAATTAACTAGTTCAATCAGATAAATGGTGAAATTTCAGTCTCAAGACTTCCTAATCATGTGCTGGCACAGAGACTCCGTAGAGTTATAGAGTAGTGAAATTCATCTGGCTCCAGGGATGATCTTTTAAGATATGCTTGAAATTTTTTTCTAATGTGTGGCCAGTAAACTAGGCAAAGAAAAGTAAAAATTGTCTAAGTATATAAATGCAAAAAATTGAGACTCAAGGGAGAGATATTGATCTATGGAATTTTAAGGAAGTATTTGCTTATATACATGCTTATTATAATTTATATTTTAAATTTTTATCACTTGAAAATATGTGAATATATTTTGACTAAAGAAAATTAAATTTTGTATTTTCAATATATATTTAGTTTAAACATTAAAGAATGGCCAGAGACAAATGATAAAAACTCAGAAAATTTTGTCCAATTTATAATTCAGTTTCTAACACAATAATAATTTACTTGTTAAGAAATTTTGAAATTAAGGTTGCATATAAAGTTTCTATAAGATAATCAAAACAAGATGGTTGCAGTCTTAGAATTTTTGTTATTTTAAAAAATCTTTATTGATTCAAATATTTCATACAATGCATTATGATCATTTTCATACTTCCTCTCCCATAACCTCCCTCAACATATCCCTCCCCCCACACACTACATGTTCTCTATTAGCAAATGAGAAACCCCATTCATCTTATAAGACATATCTGAACTGGGTGCCAGAGAAATCATATCTCATTAGAATGTCGGTGATCTGTAATTCTTATACACAGATGGGTACATAAAAGGACCCACTCCCTTTCCTTTGCAAGCTTGTAGAGCATGATGAGACTTACAAACTCTGCCAAAACATTTTCAAGACTGTCTATTCTATTTTGCACAATCAATAATGAAAGAATGTGCATAGCTCAGAATATCTGCAGTGTTTTGGATTTGGGGTAATGGTGGTATTCTTGCAGTGCTATCTTGATTTATTTAATTTTCATTTTCCTAACACCATGCAGATTGTATTTCATGTGTATTTATATCATCTCTGTAATTTTTTGAGGGGGGGTAAACTGCCTGTTCTGGTCTTTTGCTTATTTTAAAATATTGTTTTATTTCTTATTCCTGAGATTTGAAAGTTCTTTATGTATTATTGATACCATAACCACATGCATATTTTGCAAATAGTTTTGCGCTCTCTCATTTGTCCAAACTCTGTAAACTAATGTTCAGTCTTGTTGGAACACATGTATTTTGGGTATTGCACATATTTTAAAGTATCTAACCTCTTACATTGCTTATGTACACCAAAGCTCTCTGTAGGCTCTGAGAACACATATATTATATTGGGTCACCAATACTTATGTTTTATAAGCTATGCGATTAGCATTTGACAACAATGTGTGGAATTTGTAAGGGTTCTAAAGGCCTTTAAATCAATAAGGAGTAAGTAGAGATCTTTTTCTAAAGAAAAATAAGAACTGACACTTGTCTAAAGAGCCTGAGAGATCAGTTTTAGAAGGACCTGAATGGTTTATGTTAAATCATGCAATTGCTTACCTTACACTATATTGTATCTGTTTATTTAAAAATATTGCAATTGCCACTGCAAATCCTCATACAAAGTTTGCCATGTACTTGACCCTCTCTAGCCTCTAAGGCAAAAAACTGACTGAAAAAAGTCTTTCATCCTATCTACGATGGCAAATTTCCTTAATTCCGTTGTCTAGGAAGTTGATACCATAAGCAAAATCAGTAATCAAAAATAAAACTTGCCATCTTTACATAACCACAGAAATTTTTATCCTTTGTGCATTATTTTCCGTACTGTCTCCATATAAAAATATAAAAACAAAGCATGTAGCTCTTTATCTTATTAATCTGAATTTGATTTAATAGACTTCAAACAACAGAAAGCTTTTAGTTGGCAATAACATTTATGTATTTCTGAACAAAATCTCCAACTTTATCACCTTACTAGCACTGCTAAGGACAACTGGATCTAGTAGTCCACCATGTTTGTGATGTTTACACTAAAGCTACAAAGGGAATGAGAGAAGTGAATAAACCTAATCATTGTTCTGTATCAAGGGTTATACATAAAACATAAACCATGGAACTTGCACAGTGACCATAAACATGTGCATGGCAGTAGTGGGTATGATCCTGGATGGAATGACCAAGAGGAGAATCACTGAGAAAATTAATTTCCAGAGCCTGTTCAGTATTGTCTGGAAGGCTCAAGAGAAGTAAGGAAGCCAGTGTGTAGGAAAAGAAGGCAAATTTTAGGTAATGACAGCTCCCATAGGGTATTTTTTTATCTACCTTTTAAAAATTCATTTATGGAATCACTTCAATAGCCTTCCAACATGATAGCTATAAATACAACTTTTATTTAGGGGATACAAAGATCTATGTTTTCCCAGAAATCTAGGTCTTTGGAATATAAACTCATCCCAAATTCTGTTATAACACATATCCCATTATATAAGTAAAGGAAAAGCTAAAATTTAAGATAGAAATTGCCTTGCTTTGTGGTGCCTCTAGTGTCTGAATTGAACCTCAGCATACTGGCCACATCTTGCCAATAAAATCACTTTTCAGCAGTTTACATAAGGCTGAGCTTCATAAAGTTGTGTTCATCTATGCTGATGCTTGATATGTGTATAAGCAAGCTAGAGAAAATGTTTCACTTATCTGAAAGTATGCACTTATAAAAGCATTTACAAAGTGTTTAAGGAATATCTATAGAATTAGAGACTTTAAAATTGGAATTGGTATTCAAACGTATCTCAATTACAATATCAACAAATAGCTTTCATGCTGTTCCCATTTAATAAAATGTATTCTCATGCATGTTTTATTTGAAAATAAATTTAGCAGTGTTTCACTGTAATTTACAAGTTAGTTTCAACTGAACTAAATTCATTATGGTTAATTTCTTTTCCAAAAGAATTAGTAATTGTCATATCCATGTCACTTAAACAAAATACTGTTCCAAGATAATTAACTGCAGAGCATGAAAAAAACTCTTCCTATCACTAGTAGAAAACACTATAAACATGTGAGAAACAGTTATAGAGTTAAATTATTTAATATCTGGTGTCTAGAAGAATTTATCCTTGTGAGTTTTGAAATTTGAAATGCATGAAGTTGAGAAGAATATCTGCTTCCATGTGACATTGGCCATAGAGTGCCCAAATCAATTTTCATATTCCTCAAGCTCTTATATAATGACATCATTCAATACATATTCTTTAAACTTATTGGAAATCTACCTACTACTGACACAAAGACACATACAGATAAAATAGAAAGTTTATCTTATGATCTACACCCATAAATACTAACATAGTTTGAATTTTTTTATTTTACTTTTTGTGTATGAATGCTTTTTCCTGCATATATATATATATATATATATATATATATATGTGTGTGTGTGTGTGTGTGTGTGTGTGTGTACCACATGTCTACAATGCATGTGGAGGCAAGAAGAGGACATTGAATTCACTAGAACTGAAATTAAGGACAGTTGTTGGCCACATTGAAGGTGCTCTGAGCCAAACTTGGATTCTCTGTCTGCAAGAACAGCCAGTGCTCTTAACCATGGAGATATTTCTCCATTGACATGCTGTAAAAGTGTGCTCATTTTATATAAACATAGATCCCTAAATGTCTTACCAAATAAAGGAAGCATGAACAATTGGTCATCATTAAATACAAATTTGAATATTTTGAATAGATATTAAATAAGAAAAAAAAGAAAATTTCAAGATAACTATGTATAATGTATCAAGTTGAAAACTTTCTCTCACAGAAACCTATGTGCAGATGTTTACAATAAATTTGTTCATAATGGAAAAAAAATTTGATGTAATTAAGATGTCTTTCAGAAAGTAAATGAATAAATATTTTGATACATATTGTCAATGGGGTACAATTCAGCATTAAGAAGCACAACACTTAGCTATAAGCAGTGCATAGGAATATTAGATATATATTACTAACCAAAAATATCAGTGCTTATAGACTCTTATTTCAATAATGTGTCATATAGTAAAAAGCAAAGCTATAGGACCTGTGAAAGAATCAGTGGAAGATACAGATAAAGAATAGAACATTGGAATTTCCCTGTATAATGTTATATTTACATATATATACTGTGTATTTGTCTAGACTGTACAACAATGAGGCTGAGCCATAAAGCAATCTATGTGTTTGTGAGTGACAATTCTATGTGAATGACTGCCTATGTCTATGCAATGTATTACTGTGGAGCAAGGATGCTGATAGTCGTGGGTAGGTGTGCACGCAGGAGACAGAAAATATATCAACACTTGTTCTAGCTGTACTCTAATTTCCTGATTTTAAATTGATCTCATGAAATTTCAATTTCTGAATTAAAAACTATGTTAAAATCTATTTTATAACAAACCTATTTTTAATAATTATTTTGCTGAATTTTTGTAAATTTGATATATTTTTGAACAAATTTAGAGCTACTTCCCCTTCTGAACTCCCCTTACAATACCCACTCAATCTCAGTATTATGGACCATTGAATCAAACCTGTGTCCCCAAATACCCTTTGGTGTGGGTCCATCCCCTGGAGCCTAGTCAACCTACCAAGAGACACACCCTTGAAAGGGACTAAGTCTCCCTCTTCTAGAAGCCAATATTTGCCAATAGGTCTTCAGGTAATATTGGGGTCTCTTACCCACATCCTCATGTTCATACTAGGATTTGTCTGGCTTCAGATTTTGTGGGACTTGTGCATGCTGTCAACATTACTGTGATTTCATATGAGTAACTGACCAACTGTCTGGGAAACTCTGTTTCCATGTGATCCATCACCTCTGGTTCTTATGGTCTTTCTGACCACACTTCATCAATAATCTCTGATCCTTGGGAGGCAGAAGATTGGTAATGTCTCCTATTTATGGATAAGCACTATGCCATATTTTATTCTCTGCACCTTGTCCAGTTTGGGGTCTCTGTGTTAATAACCATCTGCTGCATAAGGAAGATTCTCTGGATGAGAAGTGAGATATGCAGTCATCTACGGGTTTAACACTAAGACAATAGTAGTCAGTTTAAATTCTATATCTGTTTAACAGAATGATATTAATATGTTTCCCCTATATACTGTGGCCTCTCTAGCCACAGGTTCCTAGGACTAATGTCAGTGTCAGATATAGCCTCTACCTTATAAAGTGGACCTTAAAATTAATTAGAAAATGGTTGGTCAAGCCTGTAATATTCATTCTCTTATTACACCATTGGGCATATCTTTCCAGGCCATTTCTTGCTGTAGTTTACAGGATTCATAACTGTGGATGGTTGCTGGTTATTTTTTTTTTCTTCCAGTATCATGCATAGCATTTTCTAGCACTATGAAAGCTAGGCAATAGAAATGAAGCTTTGAAGTAAATACCAGCATGATGTCTCATTTTATGTTTGTTGTTCTACAGCCCATTTATGTACTGTCTTCAGCTACAGAGTCTTACTGTAAAGTTCTGGTGGAATATCAAATGCAAGGACAATGACCAGTATTGCTTGTCTGTCTATGTGGCCCTCCAGAAGACGGACTCCATCCCTGGCATTGGGGTTTTACTTTTATAGACTGTTTAGTAGAAGCAATGTCATCCTGTGTCTTTTTATGTTTGTTATTTTATTTATTAATTTGTTTTTGACAGTCTAGATTTAGATACACAGAGAAACTTTCATTTGGACATCAAGGTCTCCTTAATTCAACTCTGCTTACTACTAATACATATTGAAGCTGAACTAAAAAGTATTTTTCTAAACCTTTATTCCACCTAAATAAGGATTTTCTGAGAGAAAATGTGAATAGAACATTTCTACTGTATTTAACATGCTCAACTGTTTTCAAATCTTATAAGAACTTTAAATTGATAACTCATTAATGGCAGAAATGTTAGGCTATGCGGTTCTTGCCTATATGTAAATTATAATCTTCAGTTATTTTCCATTATGAATTTTTTGTTAATTTACATATCAAAATAAATACTTGGTGTGAAAAACTGCTTGTAAAACTAACTTCAAGGCTGGAAAGGTGGCTCAGAAATTAAGAACATGGCTGTTGCAGAGGACCTGTATTTGGTTCTGAGCACCCACATGGCAGCTAACAACCATCCACATGCTATTTCTGTTAGATTGCACACCCTCTTCTTACCTCCATTAGCATTGCATGACACAGGTGCATTTACATAAAAGCAAGCAATATGCTCATACATACAAAAAAATAAAATTAATGAATAAAACATTTTAAAAAGTAACTTCTGAAATGTTTCTAATTGAACCTCTCAAAATGTTAAAAATAAATTATGATATGAAGTCAATTTATATAGAATGCTGGTTAAGAATTAATTTTATTGTTATATGGATTGCAACCACTCTGTGGGTTTTCACTTCACTTCCTTGGTTGTTTCTTTTCTTGTAAAGAAGCTTTTTAGTGTAATGAGGTTCCATTCGTTGAATGTTGTACCTTAATTCTTGAATGACTGATGCCCAGTTTAGAAAGTCCTTTCCTACACTTATATCTTGTAGTTTACTGCCAATGATTTCTTTTAACAGTTTCAGAGTTTCCAGTTTCACATTGAATTCTTTGATATATTTGGAGTTGACTTTTGTTCAAGGTGAAAGATAAGGGTCTAGTTTCATTCTTCTACAGATGGAGATCCTATTTTTCCAGCACCATTTGTTAAAGAAGGTGTCTGTCCTCCAAGGTGTGTTCTTGGCCCCTTTGTCAAATATCAGGTGGGTGAAATTGTATGTACTGCAAGTTTGGATCTTCACTTATGTTCCATTGTTCTATGTGTCTATTATTGTGCCAATACTATGCTCTTATTATTATCATTTAATTTATTCCTGTGTCTCTGGGGTATAATGGTTCCTTTCTTCAGCTCTTTGTATTGCTTCAAGTATTCTCTGATGGGCTGTTTTTGTGGACATCTTTCAGCTTATTCACATCATGGAAGATTTTTCTTTCCCCTCAACTATAATAGACATTTTTGCTGGGTAAAGTATTCTGGGTTGGCATCTATAGTCATTTAGAACTAGGAATATTTTGGTCCGGGCTCTTCTGACTTTTATAGATTGCATTGAAAAGGCAGATATATGATGGATTTTCATTTTTACTTGATGTATTACTTTTCATTTGCATTTTTCAGTATTCTTTCATTGATTTATACATTTAATATTTTTACTGTGGTGTACCAAGGGGAGTTGCTTTGAATGATCCTGTTTTGTGCTCTATGTGCTTCTTGTATTTGTCTGTGCATGTCTTTCCTTAATTTTGGAAAATTTTCTTCTACAATCCTGTTGAAGATCTTGTGGATACTATTAACCTGAGATTCTTCTTCTTCTATGCCTATGATGTATAAACTTGCTCTCTACATGGAGTCCCACTTTTCCTTCATATTCCATATCTGTTTTTTTTTAATTTTTCATAATCTTTGCTTGAGAGGTCTAATATTTCAATTTTATTGCCCATTCTTGATATTGTTTTCATTTCATTCATTCTATTGGTGAGACTTTGCCAAATTGAAACAGAATTTGCCTATTTCAAGTTGACATAATTTTTTCAGTTTCTTCTTCATTTCAGCCTGAGTAACCATCAATATTTCTATCTCTTTAATGAATTCAGTCAGAAATTCAGCCCTACCTTTTTTCAGTTGTTTCTTTGTGTGATTTTTAAATTCACTGAGTTTTTTGATAATGTTTATGATTATTCTTCTAAATTCTGTGCACGGAATTATCTGTAGAGGGTTTTCATTGTAGAATTCTTTATAGGACTGGTGGTGTTTAGTGGGGACATATTATTTGAGTTTTTCATGTTATTATTTTTCATTGTGATTTTCCTTTGTAATTCTGATATGAAACTAAAACCTTCCTTTGCTGAATCAATATCTGATTCTGTTTGTATTACTGATGTTCCTTGGTTGTTCTCTTATTAGGTATGAATAGATGGTTGGTCTATGCTTCGGGTTCTCTATTTGGTTTTGTACTGTAGGGATGAGCTAGCTCTAGTCCAGCTAGTGAGGAGCTCCCATAGAGGCCCAAGTCAGGTATCAATCATACTCTCAGGCTTCCTCATAAGTTCTGGGCCCCTACTAGCCAGCAGGCAGAGCACAGCTTGGGAAGCTTGCTAAGTAGAGACTGAATTCAAACACTTTCTTACAGTCTTCAAAGGTCTGCGCCCCTCCTAAGAGGAGAGAAGCCTACCCCTGCAGCAGTGGGAGGGATTGAAGATGGTCCCAATACAGGGAGATGGGTACTAGCAATATGGGAGTTTCACCATGACGTTGAAGTCCGATTCAGGCCCTCTCAGGCAAGGAGTGTTTTCTTTCAATTTGGATGTTCCTTAACTTAGTGATGTCCTTGAATTTTTTGAAGACACTGATTAAACTCAATATTCATATTTTTTGACAATGTTTAAAATAAAATGCTTTCTGAATGAAGATAATTTCTTACTTAAAATTTATTTTTAGTAATTAAATTTATTTAAAATGTTACAAAATAAGAAATGTATAAATGACATTTTCATATGTGCTTCCATTATATAGCATTTAATATATCATATTTCCTAAATATTTATTACATATACCTTTCTTCCAGTATTATAAATGTATAATGTATTTTTATATTAAAAATTATATCTTATTTTTATTTTATGTATATATGTGTATTTCTTACATGTATATAAGTGCACCAATGTCATGTATTGTCTGTGGAGGTCAGAGGAGGGCATTCGATTCCCTTGGAACTAGAGTTATGAGTGGTTGTTAGCCACCATGTGGGTTCTGGGAGTTGAATCTCTGCAAGAGAAACTAATGTTCAAAACACTGAGCCTTCTCTCTGCACATTGTTTTTCTTTATAATTATTCACACACAGAGAAATATTTATAGACATACATAGAGATGATATAGATAGATATAGATATAGAATTAGAAATAAAAATAGGAAAGAGATAGATATAGAGATAACATATCTTAGGACATCAGCTTTGCAGCCCCATTTCTTCTAAGATAAATATTTATCAGAAATATTTCCCTTCATGCATTTCAGCTTACTTTTCTGGTATACTGTTAAAAATTTTGGAACAAAATTAGTATTGAACTCTATAACCTGTACCCATTTTACAATCAAAGTCTTTTATTTTCTAAAATATTTTATTATTTTTATTCTATGTGTACAAGAAAGAGGTATTTCCTGAATGTATGTGAGTGCACCCATGTCGTGCAATGCCGCAGAGGTCAGAAGAGGGCTTCAGGTTCCTCTGGAACTGGAGTTAAGGACGGTTCGTAGCCATCATGTGGGTGCTGGGAATCGAACCCAGGTCCTCTGCAAGAGCAGTCAGTGCTCTTAACTGCTGAGCCATCCTATTTTTATGGTATATTTTCATTGCTTTTTTGTGCATTTCATATTTTAGCTCTTAATCAACTTTAAACTTCTTCCTGGATCTGCACCTCATTTCTCACCCACAGGACTCTGTCATATATATTAGGGCCTATCCAGTCAAGCATTTTTACCTAGATGTCCCTCATTGCAAGTTAATACACTGGAATCTAGTCAGCCTATCTAGAGTCACTCCCATATACGCTTTCCCTCACCCAGCAGTAATCAGTTGTCAATAGTTCCTCAGCTACATTTGGGATCTACTACCCATTTCCCTTATTCTATGCTGAGTTTTTGTCTGAGTGAGTTGGCATGGGTCTTGTGCATGACATTATCATTGGTGCAACTTCATATGAGCAAGTTCACAGAGGTCTAAAAGCTTCTGTTCCCTTATGTTCATACACCAACCCTGGCTCTTATAATTTTTCCACCCCTTGTTCTGCAATGGTTCTTGATCCATGAGTGGGTGATACTTAATACAAGAATCCTATTCAGGGACACACACTCGACAGTCTTTATTCTCTAAAATTTTTCTAATTGTGGACTTCTGTATTCATTACACTCTGTTGTATGAGGAAGATTCACTGGTGAGGGATGTATCAGTATTCAAGCTCCCCCTGTTCTGCTATTTTCCATGACCCTTACTTGTAAGGGTTCCACTGTAGATGTGTTACATTAGGCTGGGCATTGGGCTAGGCAATTTTCAGAGATAGAGTCTATGTGTGTGAACTGCTGTCAAAATCTGTAATAGCCTCTACCTGTCCCAAAGAGAAGTTTCTTTGATTAGTGGTGATGGTACATTTGCTTGTAAATATAAGGATCCATATTAACATAAAGTAAGAATTTTCATTTCTCTTGAGTTATGACAGAATTGTCTCTAGGATCTATGACCTTTCCAACTATGTATATTAGGCTATATTTACAGTGCCACCCATAAGTTCCTGTCCACTGAGAGTGCTTTAAGTTCATTTAGATAGCTGTTGATTACCCTCTAGATGAAACTGTCAGTACGGCAGCAATTTAGATAGTTTGCTGTGCCAATCATTGTATTTATTAGACTTCATAGTGTTCCATTGATTGATTTTCTCCCTCAGCAGCTTGCATAGTATCCTCTAGAACTATGAGAGCAAGTCTCCAGGTAGAAGTCTTCTATGTCAGTATCAGAACCATTGCCCGAAGTCCTGTATTAGAAGTATGTACTGTCTTCAGTACTAGGTTGTTACCTTCAAGTTCTGGGAGGTAACCAAGAGTTGTGGCAATAGCCTACATGATTTAAGGAGTCTCTTACATTACTCTGATCACCAAAATGAAGGCACATTTCTCTTGTCTTGCACTGTGTTTCTTTTTATATAATCCTCAGCCATAAACACGCTCTCATACTCAGATAGTGCATGTGTATATTTCAGGGAGTTTTTAAGTCAATGTGTTTCCCTCTGGCTTTTGACAGCGCCTAAGCTTCACCCATCTCTTTTCTCTTTCTCTCCCTGTCTAAACTCCCTCATCCCTCCACAGTAAAGTGCTCCGTTTTCCCCATTATCCTCTTGGTAGCACCTGTCTCCTTTTTTAAATTGAAACTTTTTCTTCATGTTGTGTCAGCTAAATTTTTCTGAGATATATCAAGCTTTGTTTAAGATTATTTCTGTACATAACTACATTTAACTTTTAATCAGCACTAATTTCACTGACATGAACCAGCTGGATTTTAGGAAGCTACTGAGATTTAATCAAAAGTTTATAATATATGAATTTGGTGTTTTTACTCAGGCATAGTTGCTGCAGAAAATAATTTGCCAATTAGCATTTTACAAGTTTTTAACAAATAAATTTGTTTCATTTATCAAAAAATTTATTTATCATTGCAGTTGTTCCCAGTTGGCTACATATGGGTTTTCTAGCAAAGACAGAGATCATATTAGGTGTTTCTTGACACATAAAGTTGAGTCTACTGTTATGAAACCAAACCCAAATTTTCCACATTCTGGTCTCATTTTGACAAGGCAATTAACCCTCCTTTCAAATACATTTTTAATGTGTTAGAACACTGTGTATTTTTGTGAACATATGTAATTGTATCTTTATACATTATGTAACAGATAATTTATTCCATTACTGAATAACTTGATATATGTTACTTGAATAAATGAAGATGGAAGAATTAACACGTATGAAAATCCTCTTCAATTTTTTTCATATGGTGTTAATGATGTATATGTAATTTTAGGTTATGACACTATGCCTTCTATAAAGATATATTTCTATAGTTTATACTTGTATTATTTGCTTGTTTGTTGCTATAATAAAATACCAAGACCAAAACAACTTTTAGGAAAAAGCTTTTATTTGGCTTAGGGTTCCAGGGAAGAGTCCATAATGATGTGACATGGTGACAGGTGGTGAATGGAGTATAAAGTCTAGATTGAGATCACATCAACAAGCACTCGCAGGAAGCAGAGAACAACAGGGAATCTGGCAAAGCTTAAGAATTCTCAAAGGCCCCCTACCCCATGCACTTCCTCCAGGCCATAACACAAAAACTCCAAAAACAGCTCCAGCAACTGTGTACAAAGTATGCAAATACTTGGAGCCTATGGGGAACATTTTCTGTTGAGCTACCACAATATTACAGATATCTCATGTTCTTTCTATCACTAAAACTTAAGGACAAAAATATTACTACACCCTAAATTATGTTTGAATATTGTATACCTGGATAATTTTATTTATGAAATAATCTTTCATTTGTTTTAAAAATACTTTTGATTATTTTATTTTATGTGTTTGAATGCTTTGTCTGCATGGGTCTAAGTGCACCTGTGTTATGCAGTGCCAACAGAGGTCAGAAAAGGACCTCAAATCCTCTGGAACTTGAGTTGGGACAGTTGCTACACCATGTGGGTGCTAAGAACAGAACTCAGTCCTCTGGAAGTACAGTCAGTTCTCTTACTGAGCCATCTCTTCAGCCCCTGAAATACTACTTTAGTCTTGAAAAGACGATATTTACAGCAAAAGAAATGAAAATAAGCACATATATAAAATGTAAAATGTTAATAAATAGCATATAAGGTATAAGAATGGCCTCAAAGAAATATAAATCATATTATTAAACATAAAGTAAAAAAGAAAAAAATGGGTTCATTAACTTATGAAAGACAAACAATGTTTTGTGGCCAAGATATCTACCAAATATTTAATATAGGTCTTTTTAAATTAATAATTTATTGAATTTATGTGCAGTTAATGTATCTGAATCATATTTAGACTCCCTCCCCTATCTGGACCCCCCAAAAATCCCCACTATATTTCATGCATTTTTCATATATGTTAAGGCCTATTGAGTCAAGTTTGTGTCCATTTATGTCCCTTGGTGTGAGTTCATCCACTGGATTCCTTAATATTGGTTTTAAAAGTATATAAGTGAGAACAGAAGTTAGGTGCAAACAAATAATTGCATATTTGAAAATAAGTAACACAAACTCCTTTTATATAGACACAAAGAGGACTACAAAACATTCATTCAAGTTTTAATCAAAATTATTACCAAAATAACAATTGTTTACTGAAAAGTAGTCAAACTTTATTATCTATAAATTCTCAATTTCTTTTGAATGTACAATATCTTAACCAATTTGAACTTCTATAAATTTAAATTACAAACTTTTTTACTGCCTCTTTGATAAAGCTTGGATGCTCCTAGAATGTCTGAAACTCACCTTAGTATGTGAAAATATGAAACTTCAAACTCTCATTTGCTGCAGAAAATTGAGTGTGTCTTCTTACTCAAACCAGAATCCATAAAATTCATGCTGGCAAAAGAAATCCAAGGAAATGCAGGGATTAACTTTATGCATAAAGTAGAAATCCTCACAGTCAGTTTCTTTGTCAGCAACTTTTACCAGTTGTCTTGGTGATAAAAATAATTAGTGCATATTTCTCACAAGTCTTCATGAATGTTACTGTTTTATGTGATTATGTCATATGTGAACATATGTGGATTAGCCTAGATATTTGAAATTTTAGATCATAGCATTCAGAAATTTGTGGAGCATATATTTGCTCAAGTAAGTATACTTATTCTTATATAAGTATGTGTTATATTATCTTATACTCTGTAAAAAGACAATATCAGACTTTATGTTCTTATCACTAAATGTACAGGAATTTAAGGGCCAAAGCAGAAAATAGTGATTTAACAGTGTTTCATTCAAATGGCAATACCCAGAGTAAAATTTCTATAGGGTTAACAGGGATGCTTATCATTATTTTCTTTGGCAAAATTTTAATTACCAAACTACATAATTAGATCCTTTCCTTATACTCTTTCATGGTGGTACTTACCAAATTGCTTTGCACTTATTGACTTCCCTAGACTTCTTCAATGTTCTGTCTTTGAAAAACAAAACAAATCAAATATACCTCAAGACTTTGCATGGTCAGAGCTTAAGAACACTGATTTATAATGACAGAATGTGTATATTAAACCTGATATTTTGTCAAATTATTGGAATGCAAAAGAACTGTTCATGTTTCCCACAGAAAATGGAACAGCACAAAACACTTATCTCTTTGGGCTGTAGTATAAGCAACAAAATGTTATCAAAATGTAATGGATGAAACAGACTCCATAATTCTTTTTTTCCCTAAACATTTCTTCCACTTAATGTGTATTTTTAAAACATATATTTGATATGGGTGTTGCTGTATGTTCCCGTAATCCTAGGACTTGGGACTCAAAGGCAATTGATCTCAGTAAGTTTCAGGCTAGCCAGGATTACATACTGAGACTGAATTGAGAGAAAACAAAAATACAAAGCAGAATTTAAAAATTGACAAAAATCTCCAAAACATCCACATAATTCTCAAAAGTTTTTCTCTGTATTTCCAGGAAATATTTGTACTTAAGTGTTCAGTGTCATTCCATTGTTTTGTTTTTTGTTTTCATTTTTACTCTAGGTAGAGACTTAGGAGTTATAAGGAAAGAAGACCAAAAGTAAAACCTTGGAACGGATAAATATGCTATTCAGATATTGATAAAAGGCCTATATTAATTTGTAGTCTATTTTTTTCAGAATGATTTAAGGATGTAAAATATCAGGTTAATTTCTCATAAACACAACGAGATTTGGCATTGCTAGGAGATAACCTCATGATTGTACATACTTCATGAAAAGTGTTCTATGTAAAATTAGTCATGATGTTCAATGAAAATCTCTGCTTAATTTTGCTTTCTCTCTTTTTCTGTCTCTCTCTCTTTAAGGTATAAAAACAACAATACTTGTGTTGATTGCCTATTTTTTATGGTAATTACAAGACAATTTCCTGTGAGCAGTGTCTGTCTTTTAATCACATGTAACAGCATGGTACTGAGCAGTTGTTCTGCCACACATCTTACTCTGAAGAACATTTACAAAAAGAACTAAATTAACTAAAATACTAAAGAGCTTTAAATGATGAGGATTCTTTTCCACTTGATTTAACAAGGATAGAAAACTTAATGGAAATGCATTCTTAATTTATAGGTTTTAATGAACACTAGTTATTTTTGTTCTGAGTTTGCTCTTCTTGATGTTAATTGCTACTTTTGAAAATTATATTTTCAGAAGGATAGAATGTAAAAGGAAATGTGACTATTCATCAAAAAAGGCATCATATATTCCTTAGGCTACATAACAATGAAATATTTACTTTCTTTTAACTAAAAATTTATGAAAGCAGAAGGGGGCCAATTTCATAAGAGGAAAGTGACCAGTAAGTGAGAGGGTGGTAAGGAGACTGAAGCATGAAGAGGTGGAGGAGGATGAATAGAAAATAGTACACTTGAAGATATCATAATAAAACTCATTAATTTGTATACTACCTTCACAAACAAATATTCAAGTGGAAAAAAAAGCTATAACAAAAGTGAAGAAATGGTTTTAACTTGAAACAGTCAGACTACAACTTCTATCAGAGGAATCTTAACAATATTTTTTGAGATATTAAGACACTACCCACAGGACAAACAAAATGGTTTCCAGGTAGGCCTGACCTAAGCGCTATTCTTTCTATGTATCTTAGTGTTTTTCACATTGACCAAAATTGTTCATTAGTACTATGCTCTTGGCATCTATCACTTATCAAAACCCCAATGTGGGATCAAAGCAGAGCAACTTAGTTGAAATGTAAATTTAGAGAAAAAACACTGGTTAATTAAAGATGTCTTTGGTTAATCTTTTTAAGAGACAAGGGGTTGAGCAAAGTTGTCAGAATTGCAATCAAGTAATTCTGAACATGGTAGCACTTTCACATAATCTTAACACTCGGAAAACTGAAGCAGGAAAATCTTAATTTGATGCCAGCTTAGGGCTCATGAGAAGACCTCGACTCAAATCAGCAAGATGGAATTGCTTGTATCATCCTTACAAAAGTAATTAAAAGTCATTAGGTTGTGAAGAAATGATTCTTATGCTCAACTATATGACACTGAGTGAATATTCTAACCAAGGCACCCATGTGTATGTGGTTTGTGAAGTACATTTTAAGCACAGATACATTCCTTTCTGATCCTGAGGTATTAAAATAGAAAGGGGAAATGTAATCAGTCTGGTATGCATGCACATATTCTAAAGAAAAACTTGTGTCCCTCAATTTGGCTATAAGACTATTGATAAAATTGATGTGAAGAAGTTAGAATTCCCCTAGAATCTCACATTAGGAGAAAATAAAGACTAAAACCTGAGCAGGAAAGAGATTTACAATTGTTAAACCATCTTACAGATGGGAAAATGATGGGCCAATGGTAGATAAGACCACATCTTGACCTGGGACTTTAAAAAAACATTATTATAGATGGTAAAATGATGGGCCAATGGTAGATAAGACCACATCTTGACCTGGGACTTTAAAAAAAACATTATTTTTATTTTATTTTATTTTATTATTTTATTTTATTGTTTTTTTTATTTTATTTTATTTTATTTTATTTTATCAATATAGAATCAGTGATTAGCAAGTGGTTTTGTTGTTGTTGTTATTTTTGTGTAGGTATTTTTTTTTTGTTTTTTATTTTTATTTTTTGAGACAGGGTTTTCCTGTAGCCCTAGCTGGCCTGGAACTTGCTATGTACACCAGCCTGGCCTTGAACTCACGGAGATCTGCCTGCCTCTGCCTCCTGAGTGCTGGGATTAAAAGTATATAGCATCATGCCTAGCTTGTTTTTGTTTTTGAATCTCAAATATCCCAATCTGACCTCCAACTCCCTATGTAGTTGAGGATGACCTTGAACTCCTGATCCTCTTGCCTCTACCTGAGTCACAGACATGTGCCACCTGGCCCAAGTCCTGTGTTGCTGAGGTACAGGGCCTTGTGCATGCTAGGCAAGCAGTCTACCAACTGAACTATGTCCCAGCCCCTAATTTGATTTAAAAGAATATGTTTTGACAGCTTGAGAATCTCTACTAAATCCAGAAGAGGTTGCCCTTCTGGGGGCTAGCTAATTCATAGAATAGTGAACTTGCCTGTGAGCTCACCTTGCCTTTATATGCAAACCAACCAGTCAAAAGCAGTAAGATATCTAACCTGCCAGGTCTAAGCCCCACACAGCATGCCAAAATTCCCCCGCCCCTAAATCACCACTTTGCCCGAGACTGACATTTTAGTACAGTCCCTGTGTCCCAGCACCTCTGAAATTATTCCAACTATACAATCCTAACCTGCTAGCTCTTTTCCAACCTCTCCCATTCCTTCCGGTGAAAACCATAATAAAGGCTCAAGCCCACGCTTTCCTCTCCATTCTGCACTTCCTGTACAACCCTGTGACTTTCCCATGTGGCCTGTGTGGTGTGGCCAGCCCTGTCCAGGGATCTGTGTAATGAACTCTCCTTCCTGTATGTCTGCCTTATCACATCCGATTTAAACACAATCCCAGGTATCTTCGAAAATACCTCTGCAATTATTTCAATTTCTAAAACTTTGTGATACACTCTAGCATGTGGAAAATTGATCTTGCTCTTGTTCTAGACTGTGTGTGTGTGTGTGTGACCACAGAAGCTACAAGAGGACCTTGGAATTCCTGGAGCTGGAGTTACTGGCAATTGTCAGCCACCTGATTTTTGGTGCTGGAAACCGAAATTAACTTGGGTCTTTTGAAAAAGCAGCAAGCACTCTTTTTAAAAATATTTTCTTGGCTGGGTGTGGTGGTCCATGCCTTTAATCCCAGCACTTGGGCGGCAGAGGCAGGGGAATCTTTGTGAGTTCGAGGGCAG
>NW_008352267.1:613380-623298 GCF_000622305.1 Nannospalax galili | reverse complement strand
TTATTTTACTTTATTTTATGTGAGTCTATTACCTGCATGTATGTAAGTGTAACAATGTCATGCAATGCCTGTGGAAGTCAGAAGAGGGTGGTAGATTCTCCTGGAACTGGAGTTACATGACTGATTGCTGTTACCCACCGTATGGGCGCTGGGAATCACACCTCAGTTTTTTATTTTATGTGAGTGTATTACCTGCATGTATGTAAGCGTAACAATGCCATGCAATGCCTGTGGAAGTCAGAAGAGGGTGGTAGATTCTCCTGGAACTGGAGTTACATGACTGATTGCTGTTACCCACCGTATGGGTGCTGGGAATCAAACCTCAGTCCTCTGAATGAGCAGCCAGTGCTGTTAAGAGTGGAGCCATCTCTTCAGACCCCTATCTGGGGTGTTTTAGATATACATATCTCTGGCCCTCAACCTCACTTCACTTAGTGAATCTTTGTCCCTCTTTCTAACTGAATTGAAAAAGTCATTTTCTGCTTTGCAAGAAGAGAAAAAAAAAGAAAAAAGAAAGGTGAAGGAAGAAAGAAAAAAAAAGAAAATAAGTCTGAACAAAAAGCATGCAGAATTTAAATAATAGCTTTACTTATCAGCAGATTTTTTTTTAATTTTGGCAATAAAAATTCAACAAGAACTTAGAATAGTAAGACAAATAGGAGTTCATCTCTATTTAAGAAGCTAAACTGCTCTTTTCAAAATAGCTAGGAGATGGAAACAACCTAAATTCCTTCACCTGATGAGTGAAAATGAAAATGTGCTTCATCAGCACAACATAATTGTATCCAGCTGTAAAGAAAATAAAATCATGAAAATTGCAGGTAAATGGATTGATCTGAAAAGAAAAATGTATACTGAGTGAGCTTACCCAGACCCAGAAAGACAAATGACATGTATTTTCTCTGATGTGTGGATCCTGGCTCCAAATCTGTAAATGTGAGTGTATAACCCGAAGCAACTGCTGAAGCAAGGACACGGGGCCATGCAGGGAGGGGAAAGAGAAGGATCTCCAGAGAGGGCAGTAGGACATAGGCATGGTCAAAGGGGAAATGGAAAAAACTAGGAAAGTGCACTTTAACTGGGAAGGTGGGCAGGGGGTGTACAGTTGGAGAAGGAAGAAGGAGGGCTGAATAACATGAGGATTGAAAAACCCATAGGATATCATTATTTCATAAGTTTGCTTATTAATATATACACATACATGGAATTACATCTGTTGCTAAAATTCCTTCTGGGAGCCCCCCTCATACCACTGTATTTATATATATATAAAAAAACAAGGTATAATTTCTCCAAATTACAGTTTTGGGAATTAGAGTTTATTGGGCTTCCATACAGTTCAATGGGTGAGGGGGTTACTTACAAGAGTGTGGTTGGTGGTAGGCTCCCTTCTACATTGGGGCAGGGACTCTCTGACATCCCTGCAGCTGCTGAAGGCCACCCCCTCTCTCTGTCTTCCCTTGTCCCTATCCTTCATCCCTCCTCCATGTACCGCTCAGGCTAGCTGGTTCATGACTGACTCTGTGCTTCTTGCCTCCTATGAGGCATCCATAATCAACTTTATTTATGGTGATAGGAAGAAGCCTGTGAATCCAAGCTTGAGAAGAAGGCATCCATCCACAGCTTGTCAGTCTAGCTTGCCAGGTAAAGGACGAGTCTATACAAAACATCACAAAGGGTGAGAGCTCTCCTACTAAGAGCCATAGGATAACAAAATCCCCAATGTGAGACATGAGATATGGGAAACATTCCTTTGTCTCTTGGTCAAGGTATTCAAAGAGAATTCATAAGCAACATAGGGTATTTCTACTGCCCTTCCTTGCCTCTCAGAAGTTGAAAATAAAGACCTTATTACTAATATACCACACACTTCAGACACAGGAGTTGCAGGAACTGGCCTAGAAGCCCTACCCCTGAAGGTCTCTCATGGTATCAGAAGTTTATGCAAGTTATCAAAGGAGAAAAGCAATCAGTAGTCCTCCTTACCTATAAAGCCTACAAAATTGCAACAGCAGCAAGCCCAGTAAGATGTCCTTAATGATGCAATAGTGAGACTTTTATTATTGAAGTAACCAACAATGATCAAATTTGACATAAGGCCTGTGCAGTACAAGGGGATTGATGTCTTGTATTATAAACCTACCCAACTGTTCATGCCTGATTAGGTCATAATCCTTAGAGGAAATCTATTACTGTCATTTTCTCAAGCCCATGTAATTTTTAACTGTATTCTAAGTAGTTATTTTATATCCACAGATAAATGTACCACTAATCATTCATCAAAGAAGTTTAATTCTTTTCTTAATTAAAAATTTGCAAATCTTATACAATATATTTAAATTGTATTTAGATTCCCTCATTTATCTATAATCCCCATACTATTCCCTGCCCAATTTCATGTACTCTATTACATACACACACACACACACACACACACACACACACACACACGGAGTCAAAGTGTGTCCCCAAATGCACTTTGGTGCGGTTCCATTCACTGAAACCTGATTAACTTACCAAGAGTCACAACCTTAAAGGAGGCTGACTCTCTCCCTCACAGCAGCTGTAGGTTAACAACAGCTCTTCAATTAGGATTGGAGTCTCTTACTCACTCCCCACACTTTGGAATTTTATCTGGTTTGAACTTACATGGGATTTATGCCTGCTGTCACCAGATCTATGAATTTATATAAGTAGCTGACCTGTTGTCTGGACAACTATTTCCATATGAACATCCAACACCTCTGGCTCTTTCAAACTTTCTTCCCCTTACAAACTATCTGACCCATCTTCTGCAATGATCCCCTAATCTTTGGATGTAGAAGTTTAATATAGTTTTCCACTTAAGTGATAAGCACTCTGCGGTCTCCTATTCTCTACACATCAGTCAGGCCTGGGTTTCTGTATTAATCACCATATGCTGCATTAGGAAGCTTCTCTGCTGAGAGTTGAGAGATGCATTGATTAATGAGAATAACAATAAGTGCCTAGGGTTCAGTTTAATACCATATCTATTTATCAGAATAATATTATTAAGCTCTCCCATATGTCCTGTGATCTATCTACCACAGATTCCTCAGATTAATATCAATATCAGGTATGGATTCCATCTTAGAAGCAGAACTTAAATTTAATTAGAAAGTTTTTGGTTATTCCCATAATATTCATGTCACTAATGCACAAAAGGGCACATATTGCAAGGACAATAGTTGTAGCTCTCAGGATTGACAGATCAGTAAGATTGATAATTAATTTTCTCTTCTGATAACATGGGTAGCACTTTCTACCACTATGAAAGCTAGGCAATGGAAATGAACTCTTAAAGTTAGCTTCAAGTTGGATTCCCCTTGCTTTATCTATGGTTCTTGTGCTTAGCAATAGAAGAACTCAAAAACTAAGCATCGAAAACTAAAATAAAATAAATAACCCTATTAAAATGGGACAAGGAGCTGATGAGCAATTTCCCAAAGGATGAAATGCAAATGGACTGGAGAGATGACTCACATTGTGTACAACAGCCATTATTAACAACATCCTCTTCTAGTTCCAGACAATGTACAACATTGTGCACACTTACATATATGCATGCAAAACACTCATACAACATGAAAAATAAATAAATAAAATTAAAAATATGGAACACAAATTTCTTAGGTTGGGTTTTGATTTCTTATCCACTGGTATTTTGTCTGGTTTGAGCTTGCAAAGGACTTCTGCATGTTGCCATAAATGATGAAGGGAAAGGGACATATTTAAAATGAAAGTCATGTAAATAAAATTTCATCTTATTGGAAAAATATGAAACAAAAATGACTGAGAAATACTTAAAATAATGCTCAGTATCTTAATTTATCAGGGAAATGCAAATTAAAACTATTAAGATTTCATTTCACCATACTCAAAATGGGTAAGATCAAAAAAACTAACAAGAACAAATACTGATCAAGGTTTAGTGAAAGGGAATGTTGCTAAAATTCTTTCTGGTGACTCTTGGTGTATCTTGATGTTCACTGACTGTGGGTGAATTCTCCATAGACTGTGAACTTGCAGGTAGAACTTCAGAGTGACAGTGAGGTCCATCATTTGAAACAGAACCAGAAATCACTGGTTGATGTGTTTCACTTTCTGATACACTTGGGCTTGACACTGACTGATGAAAAGACAAAGGTTTTCTGTGGGAGGGTTTTGGGTGGTGATTCTGAAACTCGTCTGTGTTCCTTGCAACTTCTGTTCCATTTTGCAACCTGTCAGATTCTAAAACACTGAATTCTCCTACTTCCTGGCCAAGGACAAGTCTTGGACCCCATGGAAGTTCTTCCTTCACTGAAGAGAACCTCACATGCTTTAGTGGCTCCAGGGAATTTGAGGAAGAGGCATCTTCTAAAGAATGCTCCTTCTCAGAAATTCTTTCATGGATGATTAGACCAGGTAATATCAGTTTGCTTTTGGGATCAAAGTTGTGATTAAATCGAAGTGTCTCTGAGTCTGTGCTACTGGAACTGGAGTTGCGCTTGAGGATCCCTCTTGGAGCCCCTCTTGCATTCAGAGAGTCCCTCCTTTCATCTTGCTTGAAATTGTTTGACTTGTAGGTCAATTTTCCAGCTTTGGGGATTGGAACTTTGATCTGCGACCCATTTTCAAGCCCCATGTGCACCGGCTGCTTTGGTTTCGCTAACGCTTGACTTGAAATATCTGGGTTAGATGTCTTTTCTTTCGATTCTGACAAGTCACCTGAAAAAGCATAATAGTGATGAATCAAATGCAAGACAACTCTACAATTTAGGATGGCTGTAAACAGTATGCATTTAGTAAAAAGTGTGAAAATATTAAAGATAGTGAAGTAAGCATAAATGTAGACATAACGTGGAAAGCCCTTATAAATTCATGCATTGATACACAGAGGAGTTTTAGGATAATAAAGTCACTTTATGACACTACAACAGTGACTATATGTCATCATACATTTGTCCAAAGCCATGAACTGCCTATTGACTGTGGGTAATAAAGATGTCTCAAAGTAGCACATCTGTTACAACAAACATACTACCTTGGTGGCAGATGTTAACTATGGAGGAGGCTCCGCACATGTGGGGATAGGGTATATATGGGTAATGTACATACTTTCTGTTCAATATTGTTGTAAATTAAAAACTGATGCACAAGGACTGGCAAGATGGCTCGAAGGGTAAAGGTACAAGCTTCGTGACCTCAGTTCAATCCCTGGAATCCATGTAATGGTGGATGGAGAGAACCAAGCCCACAAAGTTGTCCTCTGGCATGCACATGCATGCCGTGGCATGGAAGCACACACATGCTAATAAGTAAATATTTTAAAACTTGATGCATGATCTTCATTGTACTGCATATTGACTACATTTAAACCTATTGTACTCCAGGAAATAATCCCAAGAACTGACAAGTAGAATTTCATGAAATTAAAAAGCTTCTGTATGGCAAAAGAAACAGTCTGCAGACTGAAGAGATAGACCTCAGAATTGGTGAAAAATATTTGCTAATTATACATCCAACAGCAGATTAATATCTGGAATCTATAAGGAACTGCAAAAATTAAACACCAAAATAATCTAATTAATAAGTAGTCACATGAACAGAGCAGACAACTCTCAAAAGAAGAAATACACACAGCCAATACATATCTGAAAAAAATGTTCAACGTCTTCACCACAAGGGAAACACAAATTAGAACTGCTTTGTGATTCTATCTCACTCCAGTCGGAATGACTTTCCCTGAAAAAAATAATTACAACAAATGCTGGCAAAGATGTGGGGAAAGAGGAACATTTATACAATGCTCATGAGAACATAAACTAGTGCAACCACTATGGAAATTAGCATAGAGGTTCCTTAAAAAATTAAAAATGAACTACCATATGATCCAACATATCGCTCCTAGATAGATGCCTGAAAGAACTAAGCATACCACAGACATACTTGCACATTCATGTTTACTGCTGTTCAATTCACAGTAGCCCAGGTATGGAACCAGCCTAGGTGTTCATAAGTAGATGAATGGATAAAGAAAACCTGGCATAGACGCACAATGGTGTTTTCCTCAGCCTTTAAAAAGAATGAAGCTGGATGTGGTGTCTCACACCTACAAGTCCAGTACTTAGAAGGTGGAGGCAGAAGGAACAGTTCACAGTCATCTTTGGCTATGAAGTAAGTTCAAGTCAAACCTAGGCTATAGGAGAGCATGTCTCAAAAAATAAATAAATAAAAAGTAAAAGAAGGAGGTGGGAATTATATCATTAGTAGGTAGATGGGTGGAACTGGAGATCATCACATTAAGCGACATAATTCAGTCTTAGAAAGATAAATGCCACATTTCCTCTCACACAAAATGCAGATTTATACACACATGCACACACACACACACACACACACACACACACACACACACACACACACACAGAGAGAGAGAACATGAACGCAAAAGAGAAGCTATGAGCAGGTAGGAAGAGGTTTAAAGAAAAAGGAAAGCAGGAAACAAGGGTACTATGTGGGGGGACAAAATCTTACACACTTTCTCTTATGTGGAATCTAGATTTAAATTTGTATGTCTATATATGACATGAAAGCTAAAGGGGGACTATGTGGGAGCAAAGACTAGTGAGATGGAGTAGGAGGGACAGGGAACGGAATGGGGAAGAATATGAGCCAGGCACAATGTACTGTGCATCAAAATGTCATGAGACCCATTATTTTGTATGCTAAGAAATTATTGAATAAATAATTTTGAAAAAATAATTCTTTCTGGGATGAGCAAATATTGCCAGCCCTGTCCTCCCACTGTCCTTATGACAAAATGAGGTATAATTTCTCCAAACTACAGTTTGTGAAACCAAAGTGTTTATTGGGCTTTTATCCAGATCAATGGGTGAGGGGTTACTTATATAAATGTGGTTTACCCCCCTCATTCCTGCGTGGATCGATTTCCAGCAGCTCTCCAAAATGGCATTACACCTTAGTCCCTCCTCCTCATGTGTTAGGCCTGACTGATTGGGTGGGAGGCATGGCTGTCTCTCCCTGCCTCTCCTTTCTTGTGGAGTATCAACAGTCAAGTTTGTTCGTGATGTTGTGGGTACAACCAAGTTGACATTTGGAAACCAGTGTTACACCACAGGGAACAAGTATCCACTTCTCATTGGAATGCACATTGGTGCAGCCACTATGGAAATCAATGTGCAGACTTCTCAAATACTAGAAATAGTCCTTCATATGACCTAACCATACCACTCTTGGGCATATACCCAAAACACTCTAGATCCTCACATTGGTACAGCCACTATGGAAATCAGTGTGCAGACTTCTCAAAAATTAGAAATAGTCCTTCATATGACCCAATATGTCCCCATATGACCACTCTTGGGCATATACCCAAAACACTCTAGGTCCTACTAGAGATATACCTACTCATCCATGTTCATTGCTGTGCTTTTTACAATGGTCAGGAAATGGAAACAGCCTAGGTAACTATCAACTAATGAATGGATAACGAAAATAGGTACATTTACATAATGGAATATTATTCAACCATTAAAATTAAAAATACGAAATTTTCAAGTAAATAGATGGAACTGGAAACAATCATCCTAAGTGAGGTAATCCAGACCCAGAAAGACAAATGTTACATGTTCTGTCTCATAACCTGATCATAACTTTGAATTCTCAGATGTGCATGTTCCAATTAAAAAATCCAGAGAGGTTCAGGAAACTAGTAAATGACATAGGTAAGGGGAAGCTTTCTAGAAGAGTGGTCGAATGCAGCAATATAAAGGGGGAAAGGGAATAATAGAGGAGGAAGGGCTAAATGGGGTGGGGAGTGGGAGAGCAGGGGAGGAGTATGGGAAGGGATAACGAACACTAAATGCCTTTAGAAAAAGCCATGGAGAAACCTACCAGTATTGAAGCCTATATATATTTGCTAGCTTATTGTGTGTACTAGTGGTACTGTTCCCCTGAGTTCTTTTAAACTCTTTTTAAAATATATTGCCAGGAACGGTCTCCCTCTTTTGAAGCTATTGACCAAGGGTCCCACAGGCCCTCAAACAGTGCTCATACTGCCCCTGCTCTTGGTTCATCAGAGGTGCAGATCTTTTTAGGAGCTTTAGTTCACATCTTGACCTAATAGCATTGGTGTCTTAGTAGGACACTAGAGAAGACTATAGACAGAGAAAGGGATATTTGAGGACAGAACAAGAACAGCTACATGCAATCCAAGGAGAAAAGCAGAGACGTAGCTCTGCCAATATTTTGGTGTTCTCTTTTCAATCTCAAAAATTCTGAATTTTTTTTCTGTATTTTAAACAAAACAATTGGGGACATATACTGTCCTGACTGCCTAAGCAGACTAATAAGAAGCAGTTTTGAAAAAAGTATTAGGAAAATAGCTCTTAAAACAAAAATTAAAAAAAATCTCAAAAATTCTGAATTTTTTTTCTGTATTTTAAACAAAACAATTGGGGACGTATACTGTCCTGACTGCCTAAGTAGACTAATAAGAAACAGTTTTGAAAAAAAGTATTAGGAAAATAGCTCTTAAAACAAAAATTAAAAAAAAAATAGAAATGCATTTCTGATTAAAGCAGGTCTTTTGTTGTTGTTTGTTTGTTTGTAGACAAGGTCTTCCTGTATTCCCAGTTGACCTCAACAGTCTCATAGAGATTAAATGTTGAGGTTGAAGGTGTGTACCACCATGCCCAACTAAGAAAATTTGTTTGTACTTGGTAGCAGATCCCCAAAAGGAAAAATAAAATCAATGTATTAAAAGTCCTTTTTGGGAAAAAAAAACTAGACTGATGGGGAATACTGACATACTTTTTAAGATGCACAAAACTCTAATCACACTATTTACTTCAGGAATTTCAAAAAAAGGAGAAAACTCTTGAGTTAAATACCATAAAACAACTGGACTATGAAGAAACCAAAAATAATTTGGCCACACGAATAAAAGAACAGGATTTTAAGAGACAGCATGCTAGATTAGTGAGAATCAGTTTGATAATATTTTATTATTCTATAAAGAAAGAAAATGGAGCACACTTGAAAGAGAATATGAACCAAACACATTATGTAGAATCAAATAGACTATCAAATATAAAAGCCTCAGAACAGATTTCATAAACTTGTAATATTCAAGGAACCAAACATTTTTAATGGCACTAAAGAAGATAGAAATATGGTAGGTAACAAGAAACAAATGGCAGCTATACTAATAGACAATACATATAGATAGATCATATGTATATTCTTTAAAGGTAAACTGATTGGTATATAGCTGATTCATGACTTTTATAATGAGATCTGATAGATTTTTCCAAAGACTTGAGGGCCTTGGAGGGAATGAGAATACATGAAAGCTAAATAAATTCTATGATGTTTCATGCATATATCTATAAAGTGCATCTTGGAAAAAATTCAACCTGTCACCAAAATAAAACTGCTGGGGATACAGATATGTTTATTTGTTGATATTTTGGTTTTATCTTCTTAGTGATACAAAACATTTTAGCATACGGGACTGATCATATGTCTCATAAAGGCTAATCTTTTGGGGTCTTAGCAGAGAAAAAATACTCAAACTTCTTTTCTAGAATAATTAAGTGACACTGAAGATACAGGGAGGAGGAGGAGAAGGAGCAGGGGGAGGAGGAGGGGAAGGAGAGGAGGAGGGGGAGAGGGAGGAGGAGACAGAGAGAGAGAGAGAGAGAGAGAGAGAGAGAGAGAGAGAGAGAGATTATGATTTGGTGAGGAAACCAATGTCTTCCTAATAATCTGTGTTCTCTCATTATTCAACAGAAATATTTTTTTTACTTTGTAACTGGGATCCAAACTGATAGATTCTCTTCAATAATCTCTTTCCAGACATCAACAGTTTACAGTAATATGAACATCTGG
>NW_008352267.1:602522-613298 GCF_000622305.1 Nannospalax galili | reverse complement strand
TAGCCTCCATGCAAAGCAGCAAATTTCATTGATCATTTGGGCTTATAAAATGAGTTTAATGTGTGGAGTAAAGATAATTGAGGTAAAGTCTATGAAATCTTAGGAAAGGTCATTAATTATGTTAAGTAGAAATACAAAACTAGTGTCATGTAATTTACATCTAACCTGAAACACGGAAGATAAAGTCTTTCGTACCTTTTCTCCATAAAAACCTTTAACAAGGAAACTGCTACAGTTGTAATTTGCCCTTATTGTATGTAATGAGGCTTCTCAATTAAAAGCACTCAAACTATGAAACACAGTTACTTATATATAAACTTAATTGTCTTAGATATGCTTTCCTTGAAAATGTCAGAGAGAAAGATTTGCATTTGGCAATTTATTGGAGAGTTAAGGAAGGAGAGTTGATCAGAGACAAGACTTGAGTAGCAGGGCAGGAAGCAATTTAATCAATGTGTGGAGCTGTGGCACAGGAATGGCACTTCAGAACCCATCTGCCTTGAGGCAGGGCATTCAGCCTTTGAATGGAAACTGCTCCAAAGAGATAGTGTAAAGCAGTAAGAAGATACAAGCTGAAGGCAATTCCTCCAGCTGTAGAGCTCTCAACTGCCTGGTACTCCTAGCAGCTGAACAAATTAGAGCTCCAGACACAAGACTGGATCTTATTCATATACTCTGACATGCATTATAGTCCATTCACAGAAGTGTTTATGTGAATAATATTGACAAGAGCTCTTTCAGTATTTCTGCTCTCTTTCTCCTGAAAAATGTATGCAATGATGGAAATACATCTAGGGACTCCAAGAGATTCTCATGGTCTGTATTCTACTAATCCTTCTATTTCTATTATTATCTTAGCAGCCTGGCTAATGGGGAGATTGGTACCAGAAGAGATGTAGACCCAGACTGTCAAGATTTTCACAGTTTCTGAGTGCTGCACAGATCTGTTTATTATCACAATTGTGTAACTATGCTTGAGCTCATCTGCAGACCATGAAAATGCCAAAAATACTCTTCCCCTGCTTTCTGTCCCATTCCACACTGTACCTTTATTTTTTATTTTCCTATTATTATAGTGAGAATGATTCTTGTGAGATTGGCTTTAAATAAATTTTTATATGCTGAAAAGAGTACTGTCAGCTCTAGAACAAAACTCAAGACAGATCTCTTTAGTTTATTCATTTTCAATAATAGAAATGCTATGCAAGTTGAGTAGCAACTTTCTGCTGTGCACTCCCTTTGTCTTTGGCAACTGCCATTTGATTAGCTACTTATTTGTTGCTTATTAGGGTTTGGTTTTTTGTTTACTTGTTTGTTTGTTGACAGTGAATCCTGTAGCCTCAGCCTGCCTGAATGCACTGTAAGGACTAGACTGACCTGGATCTTACAAAGATCCCTTCTCTGCCTCCAGAGTTCTGGGGTTAAAAGGCAAGTGCCACTATGCTTAATGTTTCTTTCTCGATATTTCCTTTCAGTGGAATCATGTAGTATTTATAATTGCAGCACTGAGTATTTTTCCTTTGCTTTATGTAATTGTTAAGCCAAAAAAAACCAACCCCCAAACAAACAAACAAACAAAAATGCTGTTCTTCAAAATGTACCATCAAAACTATTTTAAAAATTTAAAAGCAGATGATCTAGAGTACTCATGTTTGGATATTGTTCTAAAGGAATTGAAAAACAACAAAAATCAGGATATTCAAAAGATATGTGTACTATCATATTTACTGCATGGTTATTTAAAACAGCAAAATGGGAAACAACCTCAAGGTTCAGCGAGTTAACTGACAGGAAGTGAGGGACAGAACACAGATAGATCGATGCTATCTGGCTTTACAGATGAAGGGACTCCTGACTCACACAGTAACATGGATAAATCTTGGGGATATTATGTCATGTGAAAAACACAACTTTTGAATATTTTCTCTCCTTAAAAACAACATGGCCATTTGCTTCTACTAAAATCAGAACCCTTCCTTGGCCAACTGATCTTATAACACAATGAGCCAAAGACGTTAAATGACAGTCAGTTTAAAATGATTTTCCCTCTGACCATGTCTTCTAACCCAGAATCATTTCTGCTCTAGCATTCAAGAACTCAACTTTATAGCCTGAGCATATGTAAAAAGAAATAAAAGAGAGCATAAATTCTGTAAAGTTGAGTGGGAAATAGTAGGTTGCTCCTTTTGTTTTTACTAGTTTATTGCTTTCCATCTTTGAAGATATAAGGAAAAATGTAGTCATACTTGATTTCTATTATATCGGGGTTTCTGAAGAACAACTCAATGGCTTCAGTGCAGTGTCTCCAAACTGCTACTAAAGCTGCATCCTCAAAGGTGGATTCCAATATTTTTTCATGTTATGTGCTTTTGTATGTTGCTTATCTATAGTTGGCATCCTTTGCTGTTGTATGGGCTCCTCCTTCAGTGTCATTCTATATGGCATCCTACATTAGTAAATCAAATATTTCTGTAATTCCATACCTGTGAAAAGTAAAATTAGGATGATAAAAGTTATATGTAGACTATATGTCATTTGTAGTGAAAATAAATCATTTCTTTGGAGAATGAAGAAATAAAACAATCAATGTCAATATTCTGTTGCTGTTAGGTTTGTCCCTGATGTGGTGCTGAGGACTTAGCACAAATCTTATATGGCCAGGTTGTATTCAATCAAGATGAATAGGGCTGTGTTGTGGTATGCCCTTTCTTAGCCTGCGTCGTTTGCCTTGATGGTGGCTACACTGTAACTATATCGTTTCTTCCTTCATTGTACTGGCTAACATAATTTGAACAAGTCATTTTTGCCCACTTAGTTGTATATTGCTGTTTTCATCATGGATATAAAATGATGGAGAGAACCACAGGATACAAAGACATGGTAAATTGCCCCTTTCAATTAGTCTAGCACCTACTTTTTTCTTAAACTGGTTAGTCCTCAATTTTAGGCTTTCTGTCTTTCAGATTTACTATTTTATAGGCAAATCGCTTATCACTATTCATCAGTTCATTATATTTTTACTTAGCTATATTTTTCCACACAAAGTAATTTATTAGGTGGGTAGTTTTTAAGATACTTTCTCTAGTACGCCTTACTTACTACTGAGGAATGGAAAGGTATTAGAATAGAAGTCTTGTTAGAATTCACCTACAAGATGACCTTCAAAGAAGACTTTCATTTCCTCTCTCCTACCAGGCCAAGTGGATCTATTCCTGTGGCTGTAGGTGTGCACTGAAGGAATGAAGACAACTGGAGTTACTTACCAGCAGAATGAGGTGCTAAACTACTCACTTGTGTTCCTTGTGGTTGCTTTAGATAAATACAGAGTGTATCACATTGTCGTGTAGCAGTTTTCTGCTAGATAAAACACCTTGTCTTGGAGAGAAGCTGGGTTACCCAGCACCAGGATGTTCTAAGGGATGGTAAACAGCAGGATGTTTTAAAGGGAAGTGAAATATTCCATCCTTCTGGGACGTTCAATGAGCTCAGGAAGTAAACGACTCAGTAGCTTCAGCAAGTCCCTAAAATTGAGCAGATTTACTAGGCTCCCCCACCAAGGTATATATGAGCTCAAAGGACTGATGTGAAATACTCTTAAGACAAGCTCAACTGCCTAGAAGAAGTTCAGATCAGCCAAGCTGTTTGGAAGAAGCAAAAAACAACTGAGCTGCCTTGAATAGGCGTGTCATTGACTCCCTGACTGAGTGAGTAGACATTTGTTCACATCTCCCCAGGAATAATGTCACACAACATATATGCAAATTACAGTGGACTGCGTGGGCTGCTCTTACCTTATATTTTTATAGATTTGACTGAATACAGTTGCTGATGGGCACTTTTATTCCACAGTTAATACAATTTTACTTTTAGGGTTCTGCCTCTCCTCAGGCTGAACTACATGCCAACAATTATTTTAGACATATTTCTACTATGTAAACAATGCCTCACATAAAGCTCTTAGATTCTCAGGTTTAATTGCCTATTGGACTGCTACAGTTCCAATACTTGGACTATCAAATGATGTTAAAACAAATATCTTTGATAACTTTGATGACTTGAATAAGAAATGTCTGCCCTAGCCTCATGTAATTGAACATTTGATGCCCAGTTAGTAGCACTGTTTAGGAAAGTTATAGAACCTTTACTATGTCAAGGCTTGCTGGAGGAAGTACTTCACTGGTGGTGACCTTTCCAGGTTTATTGCCTCATCCCAAGTCCTGTTTACTTTCTCTGCTTCCTGTGCGTGGATGTCAATGTTGCTATCCAGATATCTGCTCCTGCAACCAGGTTGTCCTCTGTTTCCATGTCTTCTCCATCATGATGGACCCTATCCTTTGTAACTAAAAACCAAAATAAACTCTTTTCTCCTCTATTTTGTTTTTGGTCATGTTATTACAGTAACAGAAAAGTAACAAGTACAGTTATTTCAATTATTTAACAATACAAGAAAGCATTAATTCTCTTAGCCTCATTTAATGCCTATAGCATTCTGTGTGTTTTATCCAGGAATAGGGGAAGAATAGTGCTGTAATACCTAGAATATGGTAATACTAGAAAATATCTACCTGCTCTATGATTCATTCTAAGCATGTAATGCATTAGATATATATTTTTCTTTCCTTTCAGCAAATACAAGAACATGATCTAAGTTAAAGACTATTCCTAACTAACTAAATGACAGGCTCTAAAGCCTTATATAATTTCTCCCATCATTTGAGGAATATCTGTCACATGAAGTCCTGTTACATATTAGTTTGATTTTGTTCATTAATTTGATAAACAGAACATTCTTTAGAATGTTTCAGGTTTCATGTCATTCTAGGCCAATTTAACAGGAGTGACAATAGGCTATTGACCATCTCAAATGAATATTAACTGTTACTGAACTTTCACTCTACTATGAACGGAAAACAATGTATCTTCCAGAACAGTGCACTATATCAAACATGTATTTAATTTCTGTAAGTTCGGCAACTTGTAGTTTCATCTCGGTCTACTATGAGCAGCCCTGCTGAAGGTGGCAGCACATCTGACCATGATGCCAACAACCTTTAATCCCTCAGGAAAGTGTTAATAACTGCCATTTTCCTTAAAATGTTGAGTTATAATAATAATAGCAATTATTATTATTAATATGCTCATCAATCTTAAGACTTCATACATGTTAGGCAAGCAGTCAACTACTAAGCTTCGCCTACAACCCAGAATGCAGAACTTCTTTCTTTATTTAATATAGGAAACATAAATGGCAAGAAATTGTGTCTCAGAGCATTCCATGTGATCTTCCAGTAGGAGCTGATTGTATAGCTGTTTGTTCTGGATTGAAACACTCCTTCTAGACTTAAGGGGAGTCTCAGGGATCTTGTCAGAACTTATAAGACTCAAGAAGCTTGCTAAATTTTCCATATGTAGGTGCCATCTGAAGTTATATAAGGGAGAGATAGTTGCTAGGTTTGGAGAGGTGGTAAAGTTGATTGAAGTTGTGTACAGTTTTGTGTACAGATGTGATGCAGGTTTAATAAATCTCCGTTTATACTTATGTTGGATTGTCCAGTGATGCAGCTGCGCAAGTCACTTTTGTTCCTCTCACCCATGTGCTCCTGTAAATGAACCCTAAGTAATCCTCCTATAAGTAAACCCAAGAAGTGTACTGACTCACCAAGCTAGGCAGCTGAAATTCATTCTTTTACGCTATCATTGTCCTCTCTGAGCTGACTAGATATTCCTATTTACCTACAAAAATCCACAAAATGAGCCCCAACCATACTACCTAAGGAATGTCTGATCTCCCGTCAATGTATAAGGTTGTAAAAGGGGGAGCATTTCATATACAGTTTTGTTTTTTAGTGTCTTTTAATCTGTACTTCATATCTAGCAGGCTATAAAATAACAGCAGTTCTTACTTTTTATTTGTTTGCTTTTTTTGTTTGTCTGGTTTAATAGAAGGTGGCAAAATTGGTGAACATATGCATAATTATTTTTCACATACCTCTCAGGGAATCTTCACTCTTAGGAATTTATTCTCTACTCAATCTGTTCTATGCTTAATAATGTTCTTAGAACTGAAGCTATTGGGTGCCCTGAAAGCCCTGATCACTCATTTTGATTATTTTTATCAGTACCATAGAAGCTACAATAGGATGACTGTCCAGTCCAGTCCAGACTGTCCAGACTGTCATTTAATTAGTTGGTAGCATCACCATTTCATTTTCTACTCTGGAGTATCACTGTCATCTTTGTAGTAGCTATTTCAAAGTATTGAAACATTCTAAAGTCACACATCCTCCGTCACCGATCAGCATGTACTCTTTCACTGGCATCTCATTCACATCCAACTTCACCACTAGGAAAAAGATAATAATGATGCTTGTAGAACATAATACACCATTGTCATGGGGACATACACATGGTTATCCCATAAACCAGTGATGGGATCATTATGGTCTGTTTGTTCCCCAGTGTTTAACTCAGCACTAAAACTTTACTTAAAATTAGATTTCCCTGACTATGTCAGGCACCAATTTTCTTAGGGAGTTTGGAGGATCCAAACCCAGAGAATAATATTTGCCTGCAGGGAAGTAATTGGGAATCAGTATGGAAATGGAAGAAAAAATGGTTAGTGAGATGGATCTATTTACTTTCATGTCAACACAATTAAGACCTCAGTGGATACTTCAGTAGCCTTTAAGTTGAAGTAGCCCTTTAGATTTGTCTCAAATTCAGTCAGGGACAGAATTTTAAACACTAAATAATAAAAAATCAAAATATTCTCATAATAATCTGGTTGAGAGAAAGGAGAGCAGAACAGTCAGTAGATATTACAGACTTGGTCTAAGTAGACCAGAAGTCATAAAACATATGAATCTCTTCTCTTCCTTTCATCATGACCCATTTCCCTAATACAAAATTAGCAGGAAAGTATGACAGGTCAGACTTACACACTTGTCTCCATCATAATCCATACTCATGCTTCCTTTATAATACCCTTATTTCTTAAGGGGAATAAAAATGTGAACACAGGAAGTCCAGTTTCCATAGAATTTGAAAGTTGGGGGAAAGTACAGATGTTATTTATAGACTAAATTTGTGGAAAACAGAAATAGATTTACATTTATTAAATCAACCTTTAAACCCTTGAGCTATGGGTTTTGGTGGGAATACTTCAGAGGCTTTCTCTACTGCTTACACTTTTCCATCCAGCAGAGTATACAGTGTTCTTTTTTTCTCTTCTTTGAAGATTTATTCGTTTTTATTTCGTGTGGATGAAGATTTTGTTTGGATGGAGTTGTGTGTGGCACATATGTTCTCTGTCCCCATAGATTTCAGACTAGAGTGTCAGATACCCTGGAATATGATTGTGTGCTGCCACATGGGTCCTCTGAAAGAGCAACATGGGATCTTAACCACTGAGCCATTTCTTGAGCACCTTTCTTTTAAAGTATCTTATTTCTTAAATTTGTGTATATATGTGTGCGTACAAGACATACTTGCATAAAACCTCATATATTTTTCATATCGATACTGGATGAGCTTGGAGAGTGAAAATGAACAAAGTAACTGTAGTTTTATATGAATATTTGTAAATATTTCTTTTTAGCAATATTGAGAGTTACTTAGAACAGTTTCAGTTAACTTTATTAGTATATATCTCAATTTGCAATTTAACAATTCAGGATAATTAACTTCATATTTTCCAACAAGTATGAAAACAACTTCAAGTTTTTTCTTATTTTTGTACTTATTTAAATGTACAGGTGTAAATAAAGATATTAAATACTGCATTATACATTGTATTATTTCATGCATTATGTATTATAAATGTATATAGATATATTATATAATGTATCAACGATAGTACCTTATTTAATATTTTCAAAAATAACATCTAATGAAAATTTAGAATAAAATTAATCTAATTCTTTATATTCTTGACTTATGTCTCTGAAGGATGGACAATTTTATTGTTTATACCAACCAACTTATCAACTGTGCTTAAAAATCTTGTATATTCTTTCAGATGACTACTGGGTCAGAGACCAAGGCATTTATTGCTCAAAACCATTGGGGTCGATAGAGTGTCAATATGTTGTAGTGATTCTCCAAGCCTCTCTTCTCATGGAGTGCATAGAGAAGTCTAATACAATTAATGGTAAGGGAAAATTTAACCGTTAGTCAAACTCAGATCACTACCTAAGTTTCAAGGATGCGCAGTGCACAAATCTCTGTGAAACAATGTAAAGGAAAAGGATTCAAGACTTCTGCTGACAAATGTGCAGAAATACAGCATAGCTTGAATTGTATTAGTTCTATAGTGCCTGCTAAATTGATTATTGTAGGTAATTTTGCAAATCTGGTGGTCATCATAAAAATACAAGGAGCCGATACTAAGAAGAAATATCTTTTATCTTTTATTATGTGAAATATTTTATTCTATTCCTTCACTATTATTAGTGTAAATTAGTTTGGAGGGCATCAATATAAAATTTAGCTATCTTATTTAAAGCATCTAAAATGCAGTCTTAAGTGGTGGCAAATGGAGATAGGAAGAGATGCCATTTGTCTTCTGTCTCCTATTCGATGTTAGTTTCATTTCCATTCTATTGATGATTTAGTCTGAAGACAATATCTTGTATTAGTTGCTAGGGCTATCAAATCAAAGAAACAGAGACTACTTGATGTGAAAAACAGACTGACTTTTTGCAGATTAAATATTGGACATCTGAAGTCAAGATGTATGCAGGACTGACTGGTTTACCCTTCTCTCTCTGGCTTGTAGGTAGCCATTTCCTCTACTCCTTTATCTTTATTTTAAAATACATTTTGTGTGAGGGTGTGTGTGTGTGTATGTGTGTGTGTGTGTGCACATGTGTGTGTGTACATAGCATCCACATATAGAAGTTCAAAGGACAACCTGTGAGAGTTGGTTTGCTGTTTCCACCACGTGGATTCAGGAAATTTAATTCAGGCTGACAGGATAGATGGCAAATGCTTTACCTGCTGAGCTGTCTTCCCAGCTTTCCCACTCTATCTTTACATAGTCTCTTTTCATATCTGTGGACAAATTCCATGGCCTTTACAAGGATAACTCTCCTGTTTCATTAACACTTACTCTGATTTAATTTTAATTATACCTCTAAATATTCCATATCCACTTATGTCTCATTCTTATGACTTGAAATTAGGACTTTGACTTATAAATTTGAGCATTAAATAACTTTCTTGAACTCAGATACAACGAATGTGAATCTATGATTCTAGGTGCTATTTTTATACAAAGAGTCACAAAAATATAATAATTATTAAAGAAAATAATTTAGAATTTCTTCATAGCAAAGCAAACAAAGTTTATTATCACAAAACATAAATATGATTTTAAGTATAAAAAATGTAAACTGTAGTACTTATGAGTGCCTCAAGTTGCTAATACAAAAGTATTCATCTGTTTTTCCTTCCAGAAGTAATAATTTACATACCAACTACATAGCTATGGAAATATTATACTTGAAAGCTTGTTTTATGAATTTTAATTCATCATTCAGTTTTACATATAGAAGTTTTTAATATTTTGAATTCCATCCTTTTTAAAATTGTTAACATGACCATTTAAAAATCATATATTTGAGTATATAGACAAAAAGTCATTTAAAGTGACTGATATGGATTTAATTTGGATTAGAATAGTATTTCATGATGCAATATTTCTCCTCTGTGTTTTATGGTAATTGAGCTATCCTTTCCTCTTTTTTCTCGTCCTTCATAGCCACGATTTTCCATGACCTGTGTGTTTCCCTTCTGTGCTTATCCTCAGCTACGTCTATCCTTCTTTAAATACTCTTTTTCAAGTTTTTCTTATGACCTAAGAAATAGTTCCAATTATGCATGGACAAGGCTACAATTTAGGAAGAAAACCATTTAACTAAGCAAATGACCCCAATGTATAGCTCACTGAAAACTACTTGTGTTTATACACTCATGAATTTTAACAAAAATACACTTTCAATTAGTGACTTTCCAAGTGGAATTAACAAGAAAAAACTTGAATATTTTTATTACATAAGTAAATTAAGACAGTTATGATTAGCTATGAAAACTTCAAATTCCAAATTATTATTTGATTATTAAACCATAGTATTTTTTCAAATATCAGTATGTTTCTCCATCATAATAATTGGTTTTCCTAAGCCTATAAAACAGAAGGATATGGGACCCAATATACCTACATAATACAGGGATCCCTACTTCCTAGTGAGTTAAGAAAATAATAAATGGCTCCTGGTATTCCTACATGCTTGTATTGAGTACTCAAGGATTTAACACATTTTGCTGTACATAAACACTTTTTAGTTTTGTGAGGACCTATTCATCAGTTGTTGACCTTAATTCCTGATCAAATTGAGTCCTATTTATAAAGTCCTTTATGAACTATATCTTGAAGGTGTGACCCTACCTATGTTTTCTCATGCTAGTTGCCAAGGGAGAAAAATAATCAATAGTCCTATCCAGTTGCAAAGCCTATGAACCACAACAATGATCAGCTTGAGAAGATATCCTCAATGGTGGCACTTTTATCTTGGGAGTAACTACCATCTATGTAATTGAATTTAAGGCCTGTTCCAAAGGAGGAATTCATGTTTGTAAATCCAGCCAATTACTTGTGGCTGAAAAGATCATAAATCCTAGAAGAGTATTTATTACTGTTATTTTCCTAAGACAATATAAATTCTAAATGTATTTCTAATACTTATACTATAACCACAGATACATGCAGCTCTCTGG
>NW_008352267.1:599506-602508 GCF_000622305.1 Nannospalax galili | reverse complement strand
TCTCTCCAGTCCCCATGATGGAATGTGTGTGTGTGTTTGTGTGTGTGTGTGTGTGTGTGTGTGTGTGTGTTTGTGTGTGTGTGTGTGTGTAAATACGCAACTAGTAAAAAAGCAGAATATACTTGGCAAGGGGTGATCAATGGCGATTGGCACATCTAAAAATCTACATCTGCACCTGAGGGTCAGAGAACATCAAGGAAACAGGGCAGAATGATTTTAAGAGCCAGGACAAATGCCGCTACATATCATCTTCCAGACACAAGGAACCTGTGCCCATGAAATCTCAACAATGCCCACTGAGAAAAAAATAAATCCTTTTTGCCAAGGGTGAGCCCCCTGATAGGTTATTCAATCCCAAAATGTACATACTAGCACCATTAAATGGACTCTATAGGTATATTTATGTAACACTAAGAGAGAACACTAGGTTATGAATTTGAGGGGTAGTTTGGAGGAATGACAGGAGTTGGAGGAGGAGGAAATGTGGAAATGATGTAAGTACAGTACTAATTTTTGAAATTCTCATAAAAACTACAAATTAAAAAATATAAATTTAAGCAAATACCATAAAAATTAATGAAGCACCTCACCTTTTCTTCAACTAAGTTGTTTGTTGGGTTGTGTTTATAAGCTCAGTCTGGTTAATATATGTATGTGTATCCATATATATATATATATATACATATACATATGTAAATTCATATAGTGTTAAATATGTATTTTAGACTATATTCAATTATTTAGTCTGAAAGAGTTTTTCAAAACTCCAGAAAGGTATACATAATTTGTGTATGAATAAAATACATTGTTTTTCCTTTAAATACCTACATATGTCTTCCAGAAAAACGTTGTTTTATTATGTAGGGAGAGAGGAAAAAAAACATATCATTTTCAACAGCAACTCTGAAATTATCTGGGAGACTTATAGTGTGAGAATATTTGTTATATCTTGCTATGTCCTAAGCAGAAGGCCAAGAGATTTCAATCCTGCTTAGAAAACACAACTGCTGCTCATCATGCCATGGCCAGAGATGCTGTCAAATACCAGCTGTGCCCCAACTGAGTCATTTCTGGAATCTTGCAAAAATCAAAATCGGATTTTCTTGGAAATAATGAAAAGTACACACTTTAGAATGCAAACCTCAGTGTCTTCTATAGGAGCTTTTCCATTTTAAATATATGTCTTTTCTACAATGTTTGCAGTTTTATCTTTGCATGAAATACATATGCTTTTCAGTAAAAACATTGATTTGGATCTATGTTTCCCACTAAAGACTTGAAAACATTTTTCTTAGTGCAGCTGAATTAACTTGATTACAGTCTAATATTTTCACATTTCATCCTGCATCGTTCCAAGGCAACCAGAACTAAAACATGCATCAACAAGACATGTGTATGAAACTAAACTTACAATGTAATTTCAGAAACTCACTATGCTGAGCACAAAAGATGGAATAATATAATGGGTTTTAGTATTGTAGCACTCCAAATATTTTCATCCTAGTTTTACTTTGGATAAATGATAAATGTGGGCAGATGTAATGAGAAATAAGTCTCTTCAGAAAATATTTCTTCTTCAAATATAATATAGCAAACATTATGGACAGGGAACTACAGTAAATGGGAGTATGTCTAGGGTACCTCAAAAAAAATAACGAAAGCAACATTAATCTTGTAAATACTTTTAAAGAAACAGAATGTAAAAAGCTTATGAATACTGGAGGGCATGCTTTGGGAATCAACAAAAAGCAAGAAATATGAGTTGAATTTTAAGAGGTACTACACTCTGCACAATTGAGATCTGTAAGTCATTATCTTGGAAGAAATTGAAAAAGCCTTTAGCAAAATGTGTATCTGAATTCAAAAGGCAAATAGCAATTGAAACTGAATGGCTAAAAGAGTTAACAAGAGACAAAAAAGAGAGAGAAGTGCTGTTCTAGAAATAACCTAATATTCACCTAAATTGCTGTATTGTTGTCTCATACTGGTCTCCTTAAAGTTAAAATTGAATTTTAATAGCTTCTTCATGAATGACCAAAAGTAAATGCTGAATTATTGATTTATTCTGTAAGAGAATAGCCAAGTGCATTTAGCCCAGAGGAGAGAGGATATGAGAGATATACAAGGTATATTTCATGGGGAAAGATTTATTTCTTTCATGGAAGATGACTATTATATTTTATTTATCAAAGCCTCCCTCTCTTTCTCTTTCTCTCCCTTTTGCCTGCATGTGCTATACCACATTGAAATAGTTAGATACATCAGCCAAAATGAACACTAGGAATTCTGTACCAATGAATGACATCTGGACTACATTGTGGCCTCAACTTGTCACCAGATGTGGTGAGACAGAAACTTCTAATTCTGTATCATATTAAATAGTCATTAAATATTTTGCAAAGTTTATGGTAAATGGCAGTGAAGAAAACATTCTTTGAATAGTTTTGATTTGTATTCCCTTGTTGACCCTGAAAGCTTCTCAAAGTACTGGCATTCAGCCTTAGCAGATATCTTAGCCCACTGGGAATTTCAAAAGTCTCAAAAATGACTAAAGCCTTTAAAATAAATTTACTCTCTATTGTTAGCTTGCTTTACTTTGTATTTTGATTTTTGAGGTAGAGTCTCACTCTGTAACCCAAGATGGCCATAAATTCAATATTTAGCCAAGGCTGTCCTTGAACCAATGATCAGCTCAGCCTGCCAAATGCACATATCACAGATATGAGCCACCATGCCTACCTTTTCCTTCTTTTTTTAATGATACCAGCCTTGAATCTTTTCAGTGGCAAAGGAGTAATTTGTTAGACTACAGAGAAATAAAGGTACAGTGGTAGAAGAATGGAGATGATAGGTAAATAGATAATAGGTAGGTAGATGATAGATAGATGATAGATGATTGATAGATATATGCCAGATATATGATAGATTGATAGATGATTGATGATAGATAGATGATAGATAGATAGATAGATAGATAGATAGATAGATAGATAGATAGATAG
>NW_008352267.1:592195-599441 GCF_000622305.1 Nannospalax galili | reverse complement strand
GATAGATAAATACATAGATTATACTCCAGGTCCATCATCACAAGTAAACACACACATAAAAAATTTATATTTTTCACTTACCTCAAAACTACTTTTAATGATATTTGAGTTCAATTAGCTAAAGTAAAATAAGCTTTTTCAGTTTGAAATGACATAATATTTGTCTGTGGACCACTCATATGAAGTCCAGTACTGGAAAACATAAATTTCCCCAAAACCAAAGCCGTAATAACTAAAATATCTAAAATAAAATCAAGAAATGAAGAAAAAATATCTTAAATGATGGCGGTGTATCTGTTTCATTATAAGAACTTTACAAGTGTACTGGGGAATCAACACTTTACGGAGTGCTTAATTTCCCACTAACCAGGTTATGGACATCTGTGAGGTCTCATTTCACTTCTGTGAAACTACTTCACATGTAAGTAGTCACAAATATTAAGATTGCTATAAGATCCTTTACTGACTTCTTTATTTGGAGAAATAAGATCTCATTACAACATATTTTTGTATTTTCTACTAAGATGTATAGGTCAGGTATATTATTACATGAATAGGTAAGTCTCAAAATCTAAAATGTAGAAGATAAAATTAAGCACAAAATCTGTTGTCTGAGTCAGTACAAAAATATCAGTTTATTTCAGAGAAATTCTTAAACAACGAATTTCATTGTGAGAAGAGATTTTAGGTAACTAAAATATTTTCATTTTATTGTTAATTGTGAAAAAACTGTTATCTATATGTTTACTTTTGAATGGATATATTATTTTATAGCCAATAGTATTGATAAAATTTTAAAATATGAAACCCAACAAATTAGTTTCCTTCAAATATACAGTGTAATTTTGTATGCTTTTAAGGTTATTTCATAAATCACATATTAGAATACATTTCTTTTTACCTTTTGAAAATATATCTGGGATAGCTGATCTTCATTAACACTGAGATATTGTAATTCAGAGCTGTTAGCAGTATAGAGATTTTGAGACTAGAAGATATGTATTAACTCACAATTCATATGGTGTTTAAAGTCAATGACCACGGAAGGAAGTATACTGAATAGAAACAAAGTGTGTTATATGAAGATGGGCAGAGATTGCAGGTATGCTGTGGCAAGCCATGGAATGCAATAATTGCTCCAACATTTAGAGATCACGTTAAGAGAATGGGGTAGCTGAAAAGTGACCACAATATTGTTAGAATCCCTAAAACAGGACATTTGAGACAGGCTTCTTTCTAACTCAGGACTACAACTCCTTAATACCTAGAACATTTGCCTTAGAAAATGTAAAATCTTTCTCTCTTCCTTCAAGATGGACATATTTCTAAAAAGTTTTCTTTCCAAGTTTAAAAATCAAGAATGTCTTTGTCAAGGACATATGTCTTAGTTTGTTCTTCATTGCTGTGACAAAACACTCTGACCAGTACCAACTTGGGGAGGAAAGGGTTTATTTGTCTTACATCTCCCAAGTCACACACAGTTCATCAGGGAGCCCAAGGTAGGAACTCACAGGCCAGTCCAATGGAGGCAATTCCCCAACTGAGGCTCCCTCAACCCAGGTGTTTCAAGTTGACACTAAAGCTATCCATTACAACATGTGAACCCTTCCATTGAAATGACAAGCCACTATTCAAGGAAGATGATAACCTCCACCTTTTAGTCTGTAAAAGAGGTTGAAATCTAACTGCAGTGGGTGCCTTGTTCTAACTCCTAAACTCTCTCTGTCAAGATAATCTGAGAAAGTTCAGCTTTATAGGTCTAATTAGCAAACTCTCCTGCTTATAGAGACAGATAAGAGGGCCCAAACTCTCCCTGAGGGTTTTTATTTAGAAGATGAATAGTGTTAAGTACTGTTGAGAATGTTAATTTTATGTTAGGCCTTTATTATAAACATTATTTGATTTTTTAAGTGCGCAAAGCTAACAAGAACAGGCCAATTGGCCCATTGATTGAATGCTGACAGTCCTTTCCCTCATGTTCATTTGCCTTGATGGAGTAACTGTCATCCAAGCAACTCTTCTTGGCAATAGCTAAACTTGATCAAGTTAGCTTCAATGCTATGAACATTCTATGGTTATTGTGAAGAAATTCCACTTCACTTGTAAAGATCGCTGGAGTATTAGGTATGGCTTTATCCATGATTTCTGTGTAAAGACAATTTGCTCCAATGCTGCTCCTGGGTGCTTCTTTCAAGTGAAGACCTTACTTTATGATTAGACTCATGTGACCCTCCAGAAGACCTCATCCATGATTACCCTGGATATTATAATATTAGTCGTCTACAAGGTTGGACATGAGGTAAAGCACCTGACCAAGTGACTTGCTGACAAAAGGGTTGGAGTTGAGACATAGGAAGCCACATCTATGTGAGGCTTGTGATTGGAGTGTATTATGTGAGACTGAGATCTGTTGAACTAGAAATCATACACAGTGCTTGTGGTTTGTGGTACTAGAGACTGCCTAGACATGTCATTCATTTGGTTGTTTTAGCAGGCTTTCTTCATTCTGTTCTTATCAGGTCAGACACAGAGGCTTCTCCCACTGTATTATCTCCTCACATACTGTGCTCTGATATTTGACCCCATAAAGGCTTTTCCTGAATGGTCTATTGCCTGCTTATGTTCTTTATGAGGAAGAAAATTAACACTAATATCAGACTTCAGTCCCAAGTACTCAGAAACAAAAGGTAGCTGAACTGTAATGCTAGCTGCCTGACGCAGAACCACTGGGTTTGAAGGTTATGGACTTTTTTTGAACTGAATACCTACAATTGTAAGACTCTAGCTTTGAAAGCTTGGAGTCATAAGTCTCTATTTCATAGGTCCTAGCCCCTTTGGTTTTCAAAAAAAATTTAATAAGCAATCTTTGCCTGTTTAACTTTGTCCAAACCAATACACATTTTTTTCTTGGTCTTTTTGAGATAGGGTCTCCCTGTAGTCCCAGATGGCCTGGAACTTGCTATGCAGACCAGCTGGCTTGAACCCACAGAGATTCACTTGCCTCTGCCTCAATTGCTGGGATTAAAGACATGCGCCACCATGCTGGGTGTCCAATATACATTTTTAAAGCAGAACTTAGGAAAATCTGGTGGATATCTGTTGCATAATGCAATAGCAAGGAATGTTTTTAAAGAAGAAAAATTAATCAGCTAAAAATGAATTTATGTTCTGTTCAAGTAAGATTAGGTAAGAAATGACATTTTAAGAGTGGGGGGACAAGAAAAGTTTATTAAAGCAGGGTTAGTAAAAATAGTTAACAAAGAGCTTATATGTAACACTAGAAAAAGATGGTACGGAAGCTACAACAGAAAAACTGAATCAAAAGCCAGTCTCAGGGGCTAGGGAGATGGCTCAGTCAGTTAAATGATGGTCTAGTCAAACTGTGAGTGTTCAGTTCAGTACTAGTTAGTCAAACTGTGAGTGTTCAGTTCAGTACTAGTTAGTCAAACTGTGAGTGTTCAGTTCAGTACTAGTTAGTCAAACTGTGAGTGTTCAGTTCAGTACTAGTTAGTCAAACTGTGAGTGTTCAGTTCAGGGAGGGAGGGGGGGGGGAGAGAGAAAGAGAGAGAGAGAGAGAGAGAGAGAGAGAGAGAGAGGAGTATTATCTTGCATGCCTGTAATCCTAGCACTTGGATGGTGGAGGCAGGAGGATCAGGAGTTCAAGTTCATCCTTGAACTACATAGCATTCTCAGTGCTAGCCTGGGCAGCTTGAGGCTTTGCCTCAAAAGACTAAGAGACTACAGAAGTAAATAAACAAACAAGATTTCTGTCAATTTAAAAGTGATATTGGGTCTTAAGAATTTGTAATAATAATAATAATAATAATAAACACCCCACAATACCCTCTCAAATAAATAAATAAATAATCAACCCAGGGTAGCCTGGAATCACTATGTAACCTGGATATACCTGAACTAATAATGATCTCACAGAAGTGAGTCTCCTTATTGTCAGGTTCATAAGTAGACCAGGGTCACTAGAGACCACTCTGAGGCAAGAAAAGAAGAAATTTATTGGGATGTGTGAGCTCCTGGATTGGCCTGTTCTCACAGGAGAGAGAAAGCCAGCTATTTCTCATTACAGCAGGTTGGGTTTTATAGGGTTTATTTTTTTTTCTGAATAGTGGGTATAGGGCTGTAGCAGGAAGGGGTGATGGTGACTCAGTAGCAGGTGCCTTGGTAGGGGGCAGTTTCAGTTAGGTGTTTTTCAGTTTTTTTGATTGACCGTGGTATATAATTGCTGTTATGATTATAGTGCATTATTAAAACTAAGAGCCAGGTGGTTACTGAGAAACTAGGATGGTTTAGTTTCTGTTTCCTGGAATGCTGCTCACCAAAGTTATGGTTGACATATTGCTAGTCAGTACTCCATCTTGGAGCCTAGTTCAACCTAACACATATCCAACACAAGCAACCATTATTAAGATGAGAAAAAGAAAACTCGTTGGAATAAAACAAAATTGAATTAATGTCAATTCTGAAAACTGAAAATTACTTTACACACACACACACACACACACACACACACAGAGAGACACACACATACACACAGACACAGACACACACACAGACACATGATATAAAATAAGAAACGATGACACATCTACTTAAAATTTTACTTAATGTTTTTATGTTTTCATGGGACAAAGACTTAAGCTGTCCCTTGACAGAGAGTTTATGAAGGAAACAGGAAATATTGAGGCGAGAAAATGCATTTGACAGTTAACTATGGAAGCCAGAGGGACTTAATCAAGGAATATCAGTATCATTGTTGAGAAGCAATTAGGTCTTATTTAAATTAGTATTTCTTTTATCAATATATTGTCAGTTATATTCAAATGCAGGGATCAGGTAAAATCAAAGGACTTGAAATCCAGACTGGGCATCAGGGTTAGTAATAAAAGGACAGCATCATGGAGAATGAGTAGTGTTCACTCTGTTAGAAAAGTTTAAGGAACAGAGTCACACATTCAATACATCATCTGAACAAAACTTGAGAACAATGAAAAAATTTAAACTAAAGATGCTAGAATCAGGTTTTTCCTAATGATATGTGATTGTATGTTCCATGTTATGAAATCACAAGTGAAGTTCAGCTTGGACTTGTGACTTGGTAGATATTATATATTTTGTAACTGTGACATACATTTTTTTTATTGAATAAAGTTTTATTTTTCCAAACGTACAGTCAGTTGGACCTTATTAGGGATCTTCTCCAGCAGCTGGGGCATCTCCACCCTTTATGTTTCTGGTGTAAACTACTGGGCTTTATGTTTTGAAATCAGTTGGTAAGTCCTTTACTAGGAAGATCCTGAAGGGCAGCCCTGGCCAGGGATCTGTGAATCTTCAGTTTCTCAGAGACTACAGCTGGGGTAATAAGTTTATAGTTGAAAACTTCCTGAAAAAGTGTGTCATATGTAGCTTTGTCAAACAGGACCAGGTTGTTGAACTTGTTCTGAACTTTGGCTTTAAACCACTTCTTCTTTTTGGCTTTGCCCCCAGACTTGTTTACTAGGTCTTTGTTTTCCTTAGCCGCCTTCTCAGATTCTGTCTTCTTCTTGTCAACCTTGGGTGGCATGGCAAAGCTCTGAGAGCTGTGACAACCACTGCAGCCTTGCTAAGATGTCAGACAAAATAAAAGCCATTATTATTTTTCAAAGTGTGGTGTACTTTCTCCAGTTTCTAAACAAAAGTTTCTAGTACATAACAAAAAATAATATGCTATTATGAAACCAGTTTTTCAATGATAAAAAGATAGCTCAGAAATTGTTCCCTGTTATATTAATAAAAATAAGCTAATATAAAGAATATTAGTAATCGATATTTGATATATATTTTAATTAATAAGTACACAAATATACCTTATTTAAATGTGTAAGTTTTAAGAAAGTTTAGTAAAAACATATTCAAAATAAAATTAATTTATAAATTATATGCATGCATACTTTTTAATAATTGGTCGATTTTAACATCTATATCAGTATTTTTCTTTGGTTTAAGCTCAGCATGAAAAAAGGGTCATTTATTACACAGATGCAATAAAATGGGGCACTTCTGGAATATCAACAAGTGTGCTCACTCTTAACATTTGGAAGGATAAAATATAAATGTAATACTATGAATACACGACATAAATTTTATTTTTTAAATAAATTCACTATGTAGATGTGAAACTTGTGTGCCATAATACCAATATGTCATGCCAGTTTACCCATTGCTCCAATAGTAGCATGACTGGGTATTAACAAAATTCTTTAATAAGTCACCAAGTATTTCCTTACTAGATTTTAGGTTGCACCACAGGACGGACTTCATCTTTAGTATTATAAACATAGTCAAACTCTTATGGGGAGTTTGAGACAAGGAGGTGTGGGCTTACTACTGTTGCTTTGATAAACAGATATGGCTTCAAATTATCTTCTAAAAATTAGCTTATGGAACTTACAAAGAGTGCTATTCTCAGTCTTGATCAGAGAAGTTTCTCTTTTCAGTAAATGGTGGTGAATATAGGGACTCAAGATGGTACAAGGTCCTGAGAACAATGGCTTATTAGATGCTCAGTCATTAAAAGGACATTTCTAGCTTATCCTCTAAGGCTCAGAGGTCTTCACAGAGGAGGGGGAAAGGAATATTTAAGAACCACATGATAGGGAGAAGCGCTATGAAATGTCACTTCTGGTCATGGCACAGCCATTGAAATCATCAACTCTCCATAGCTATGGTTGCCCCAGCTGGAGCAGCACAAGACTGCATCCTGTCAATAGTTAGTAATGGATGGAGAGCACTCTCCCTCTTTTTACTTTATATGAAGCAAATAGATTTCCCAAAATGAGAGGGTAGAGACAGTGGTCGAACCTCCCAGTTAAAATCTTGATCAGACCATGTATGGGAGTCATCCCTAGGTCTACTCTGGAGCCCAGGATACTCCCAACCTGTCCTCTGCCATTTTTCTGGGAAAGGGAAACTCGGGCAGGCAACCCTTATGCGGAACGACATGTCTCTCAGCGGGACAATGACCCCCTGTGCGATACCTTATTCAACAACCCTCTTTGGGTGCTGTGTTGGACACTCTGCCCAGTGCAATGAACCTAGGTTCCGGGCGTGCAAGAGCTGTCTTGTCAGCAATCTATTGCTTGAGCATAGTCAACCACACGTCAGTGGAAGCCCCATGTTCCAGGGCCGCAAGTGCATGCGCAATAACCACCTTGTCTCGCTTATTTTGGGTTCTGAGTCTGCAGACCATCCA
>NW_008352267.1:581163-590664 GCF_000622305.1 Nannospalax galili | reverse complement strand
GCTAAATCATTGCCAAGGGCCATTGGTCCAGGGAGGCCCGAATGGGTCCTAATATGTGTAATATAAAAGGGTGTACTCCTCTTAAATAAACAATCTTGTATTTTCTGAAAAAGGGCAGCCACCCTGCTGGTTGGTTTTATAACACCAGCTGTCTCTAGCACAGCAACTGCATTAACTACATAGGATGAGTCAGAAATAATATTAAGAGGACCTGAAAACTTTTGAAGAACCTCCAACACAACCAGACATTCTACTATTTGAGGAGAGGTTTCTGCATATTGTCGTGAGAACACCTTGGAACCCATGACATATGCCCCCTTCCCATTCTTGGAGCCATCTGTATATATCATCAATCCCTCTTTCAGTGGAATGGGAGATGTAACTCGGGGAAAGACTACAGGATGGAGGGCTGCAAACTGCAGCAAAGGATGCCTTGGATAGTGATTATCAATTCTCCCCGAGAAGGTGGTAACTAGTATGGCCCAGTCATTTGAGGTGGCAGCTAATGTTTGCACCTGAGAGGAATTATAGGGGACCAAGATAGATGTAGGGTGCTTGCCAAAGTGTTCTATAGCCAATTTTAAGCCTTTAAGTGCAAGTTGAGCTATAGCCGTGGGGTACCAGTCAATTATTTTTTGGGGGGAAGCGTTCGGGTGAACCCATAACAGGGGTCCTTCCTGCCATAAAACCGCAGTGGGCAGCTTTCTTGTTTTAAAAACATAGAGACAAAAAGGTTGAGAGCTGTTAATGCGACGTAACTGTGCTTTCTCTATTGCCTCCTCTACTAGGAGGAGTGCTGTTTCCGCAGCAGGGGTCAAGGATCGAGGGGAAGTAATATGGGTGTCCCCCTCCAAAATGTCAAAAAGAGGTTTTAAATCCGCTGTGGGAATTTTGAGAAATGGGCGAAGCCAATTAATATCTCCCAATAATTTTTGGAAATCATTTAAAGTGCACAAATCTTTTCTATAAATTTTTATCTTTTGTGGACGAATCACATCAGGGAGAATAACAGTGCCCAGGAATTGGCCTGTATCAGAAAACTGGACCTTTTCAGTGGCGACTTGAAGTCCCCAGTATTGCAAAGCTTTCACCAGCTGTGGGTAAGCTTTTTCAAGGGTCTCTCGCTCTTGATGACACATGAGCACATCATCCATGTAATGAATAATAGTTATCGCAGGAAATTTTTCTCTAATAGGCTTTAGAGCCTCCTGTACATACAGTTGACATATGGTGGGACTGTTGGCCATCCCTTGAGGCAGCACTCTCCATTGAAATCTCTTATCTGGCTCCATATGATTAATTGAAGGGATGGTAAAAGCAAAGCGCTGCCTGTCAGAGACATGCAGGGGGATAGAAAAGAAGCAGTCCTTTATATCTATAATGATTAAGTTCCAATCCTTAGGCAGAGCAGAGAGGACCGGAAGTCCCCGCTGCACTGCCCCAAGGGGATACATTTGCTCATTAATAGCTCTTAGGTCATGTAATAACCTCCATTTTCCAGATTTCTTTTTTATCACAAAAATCGGGGTATTCCAAGGGGAGGTAGATGGCTCTATATGCCCCAAAGCCAGCTGCTCAGTGACCAGATCAGTTACTGCAGCCAATTTTTCGGAGGTCAAAGGCCACTGAGCAACCCACACCTGAGCCTCCGTTTTCCATGGTATGGGCCGTACTGCCTCAGTGGCACCTAGGAAAAACCCAGGCCTTGTCTGCCTTGATTTGGGTTGGGTGCTATGGGTTCTGTACACCCCTGTTCACAACACCCCAGCCCTTTTCCTCTCTCATACCCCATTTTCTTCATAATTTGGATTGCTTGTGGTGAATATTCATTGGACAGAGTAAGCCCGAGGTCGTGCATAACATCCCGTCCCCATAGGTTGACAGGTAAAGGGAGGACTGGATGATATCTTTCTTCCTCATACTTCGCTACTTCCTCATCTAGCTCCGCCTCCTCCTCCGGGTCAAGGCTCTCGTCCTCAGAGCTCCCGGGGCTTCCTGAACTACTTAATTGCAGAGCCTTTAGTTCTCGGACGGGGTATATACTAGTCCCTTTGTCCGGCCTCTCGACAGGCAAAGAATCTCTAGGCTCTTTAAAATACGCTCCCTTGTCAACAGACCTTCCGGGAGGGCCATTTTCCTTATTTGGGGCCCGTTTCTTTTTTCGTGCACCTAACCTCTCACTGCGTTCAGTTTCTGACATGCTATCCTGGACTTCCTCAAGAACATTTCGACTTTCCGCCACAACGGCCTGGCATGTTTTATACAACAAAACTATAAGTGCTCCCAGAATGATAACCAAGGCCTCAAAGCTACCTTTCCAAGGTGGAAACAGGTTCAAGCCAAAGTCCAGAAAAAACATACCTCTCTGAACGTCCTTACCTGCAGTTCTGAATCCTCCTTGAACTCAAGGGGTCTCCGATGGTGCTGACGATGGTTTGGTCGAATTCCCGGGTCGCACCAGTTGTCCCACGCTATCGTCTCGCCAGCAAGAACGACGCGGCACACTCAGGATCCTTCTGCAGAAAAGCTTTAATGCATCTTGAGAGGGAGAGCATAAGCTTACAGGGCGAAGACCCCGAATGTCGGAAACCCAGCCCTTATATAGGTTAGTAAGCCCGTCTTGGACGTGGCAACTCTTGATTGGTCGCAAACTCATCAGCCCATATCACGCCACGAGGTAGGCAGAGACCAGAAGGTGGAAAATTACTTCGGGCATGTGTACTGACTTATTTACTGCTCAGCATGAACCGGATGTGAGCACCATCTTGTAATGGCGCCTGCAGGGACGGCAGGCGGCTCCCCACAGAGCACACTCCTTTAACCCTACCCTTCCCGAGTATTGAATATTGATGATTCTGGGAGAGCAAGAGTCATAGATTTCAGTTGCTTAACCACAGGTCAGCCACCAAGCTTCCAACGGTAACAGGAGGGTTAAAAAACAAAAAAATTTTAACAACTACAGATGCATTTGGTCTGGACAAGAATATGACTATTAATATTCAGGTAAGGAAGGAAGAAAGTACCAGGGGGCCCTACCCCAACAGCTAGACTAAGTACTAAGGATAGATTCAGGGAAAGGAGGAAGTCAGTGCCTTAAATTGTGTACACACAAATTACCCAACAGGCACCAGTGGATAGCTCCAATCTACATGTCACACAAATGTCCTTGATTTAACTAAATGGGCCACACAACAACAACAAACAAAAACAAAAAGAACACGAATGTGGAAAAGTTACTTATGGGGAGGAGGGACGAGGAGAGAGAGTGGAATGCTAGAGTAATTAGAATGCATTTGTACATGCATGATATTTTCAATGAGAATAAATTTAATTAATAAAACACCCTGTTTTTAAAAAGTAAAACAGAAATGTGTTATTTAAAAATATAGTTCAAGTGGCATTTAAGTCCTATGTTTTTGGGTTATGAGGACAAAACAAAATAAAACTTGATTTTTGTGAAGTTAGATGCCTATTGTATTTTTATATAGTTGCCAGTCATGTGATCTCCATGAGTTGTAATTATTAAAAAAATTTTCATAAGAAGTCATAAATTAATGTTTAGAAATAAATTGAACTGAAATTTGTTAAAAATCTACATAGAATTTGCTTCAACTGATAAACAGTGTTCACATGTAAAATTACAAAGTTTGATTTCTTTTCTGTCAGTAATGAGTGTTGTGAGCATGCTTTCCAAGGTAGAAACCTACCCATTAATATGACAGTGCACTGACAGAGCCCATTTTGAATCACTGATGACTTCGAAAGGCAATAGTCTACAAACAACTTAAATATAATTGGATTTCTGATGTGCTTGAAAGTGCTTAAAAAGTGTCTCAAAGAATCATTAACTGTGATCTTCATTAACAACATCAGCAGTCAGTAATAAATAATTGGCCCCCAAAACAAAGTATAAAAGGCTAGAAATTTGTGATGTTTGAAAAAGTGAAAGTTTCTTAGTCTTTTTAAAAGATACTTTTCAAATGGAGAATGTTGTGAAGTAAAATTTTTCTTTGAAAATTGGGTGTTTATAGGAATGTAATCTTACAGTCAGTGATATTGATGAACTATACATATATATATATACATATATAATGTGTGCATGTGTTTTTCTGTGTGCATGTGTTTATGTGAATGCATTCATGCATACATGTCAAATATTTCATGCTTTAATATGTTTACATACATATCGAATATTTCATGCTTTTAATCAATGTACAGACATCACCTAAATATTTTGGTTTATGAGTCATATTTGATCAAATCATGTTCTTGCACTCTTCATTCTTATAACAAATTAGTTGAAAGCATTTTGAAAAGAAAGAAAACCCATATGATTCATATTTTGTTAGAAATGGAAAAATATTAGTATAGTAATTATTTAAGTGAAAACAAATTCAACACTATAGAAAGACAAACCAAACAATATCTGTGCACACAAACATCTAGGTTAATATATTTACAAACACCCAATTTTTTTTGTTTATACCCACATTTTAAGAGTGAAATTTATCTTTATGAAAGCTAAATATTAACAAGTACTTTAATAAAATCAAAGTATGAGCACTAATAAAAATAATTAAAAGAATTTATAGAGTATTGGATTTTGTTCTATAATGAATTTTTGATCAGGATTCTGTAAGGTTTTTGAGATATTCTAGAGTATATTATACAACTATTAGGATGTTCTACTTATATAATATCATTACAAAACAGTGGTGAAAGAATACTTGCAAATTAATGAATTAAAATGGGAATGATACATTCTGCTATGTAATTTATAATAATTTAATCTCATCATCACATTCAAACACATTTTAAATAGCAAACTTCCATCTTTATTGAATTTTGAGAAATTTAGTCATAAAGAGTTATTGAACACAACACACCTTAGAAATTATTAAGAAATTAGTATGTTCACTATTTTTCATTTTAGGATGGTAATTGGAAAATTTCTTATCTTAATAATGCTTTTTCATTCACATTTCATGTATTCAGAGATTTAAACATCATGGAGTCTATATTAAAGAAGTATTGTAGTAATCTTACATGGACACTTTGTCAGTTTTCTTCCTTTTCTTTCAGTTTGTTTTAGATAAAATGATTAAACTTTCCATTTATTTTTCTATATTAAATTGATTGTGCAATGACACAAAGTTATGTAATTCTCTCCAAATGCAAAGAGTAATACAGGTATTTTTAATTAAACAATTTTTTGTTGGTGAATATTTTGAGGGAAGTTATGGTCTTAAGTTTAATAGCTACTATAACTGTCAAAGGAATTCTTATGATTATGATCAGTGTAAATCAGGAGCAATTTTCCCTTATTTCAATTTGAGAAAATACAACACTGCATTGTATTAGGCATAACACTTTAAAACTGAAACACGTACCTTAATTAGATGTATCATTTTGTATTGAAATTAGCATCAAATTGTAAAAATCAAGAACCAAATATCTTAGTTTATCATTAATTAACAGAAAAAAAATTATCAGTATTCTTAACACGGCAGAATATGTCAACAACAGACTAGCAATTACTAAATGAAGCAATAACAAAATGTTTGTGTGAACATGTTTGTATGACAGTGCTGATATGTGATACAAAAATATACTAGAAAGTCTGTTTGGCATGAGGATGGGAAGTGTATTTATACCTTTGTTGATGGAAATTCATTTGTTTCACTAGAAACAAATATAGCTAAAACTTAATTTTATCTTTTAAAATATTATTTTGGGGGGTGGTGAGATGGCTCAGTGATCAAGAACACTGGTTGTTCTTGCAGTGCACCCAGGTTTGGTTCCCAACGCACAGATGGTAGCTAAGAACTGTCTGTACTGCCAGTTCCAAGGGATCCAATGCCTTCTTCTGACCTCTGTGGGCTTGATACAGTTTCACTTACATACATGCAGGCAGTACATGTATACACACAAAATAAAATTTAAAAAATAAATAAAATAGTGTATAAAATTTTATTAGAATTGTGTGTGTTAGCATGACTGTGAGTGCATGCATGGCACAATGGCTATGTGGTAGTTAGAGGGATATTGTTTAAAAATTGGTCCTCTCTTTCCACTGTGTATTTTGAAGATTGAACTCAATTCAACAGATTTGCATGGCAAATTATTGCTTGTTGAGTCATGTCCATAGTCCAAAGCTAATTATAAAGTGGACATCATCTTTCTGTGTGGTTGTGGTGACAGATGCCTGTAATCCCAGCACTTGGAGGGCTGAGGCAGGAGGATCCCGAAGCCAGCTTCAACAACATAGTCAGATGTGTCTAAATATGTCTCAAAAAGTTAAACCAAAGAACTATAATCAAAACAATTAATTTTCAGTGGGGAGCAAGGAGGGAGGGTTACAGAAAGAGAGGAATGAGAAACAAATAGTGCTTAGGTGATGTGAAAAAGCAGAGGAAAATGTGGTAGTTCAAAAGCCTACTGAAAAATACACATACAATATCTGTATGTGAGGGTATGTTTACAGGTGAAGGCTATGTAACAAGAAACACAGGGATGGAGAGATAGTTCAGTGGTTAAGAATACTGACTGTTCTTGCAGAAGACCCAGGTTCTAATCCCAGCACCCACATGGCAGCTGACAACTGTCTGTAACTCCAGTTTCAAGGGATCCAACAGCCTTTTATGTCCTCTGCAGGCATTGGACGACACGGGTGCACTTACTTACATGCAGGCAAAACATTCATATACATAAAATAAAAATATTATATAAATAAAAAAAAAAAACAAGAAACATAATGCCAGACAGGAGAAATCACCCTTTGATTTGTTAGTCAGGATACTCCAGGAGACTCCTAAAATAACACAGGCCATAGCTCTTGATTACCCCCAAAACCTGAAGGTAAGATCCTGTTGCTGAAGACAGGATATACTTTAGGCACAGGACTTGGAAAAATGGACCTGGAAATGACCTGGAAGCCTCCTCCCAGAAGTCAAATTCTCACAGTTTTGAAGTATGCGATGCAAGTAGCTAAGGGAGAAAAATCAATCAGTTGTCCAAACTCAGCCTCAAAGCCTTATAACCCCATTTATGAAATGGTTCTTCGATCCTGTTGCTGAAGACAGGATATACTTTAGGCACAGGACTTGGAAAAATGGACCTGGAAATGACCTGGAAGCCTCCTCCCAGAAGTCAAATTCTCACAGTTTTGAAGTATGCGATGCAAGTAGCTAAGGGAGAAAAATCAATCAGTTGTCCAAACTCAGCCTCAAAGCCTTATAACCCCATTTATGAAATGGTTCTTCATAACTCTCTCTCTCTCTTTTTTCTCTCTCTCTCTCTCTCTCTCTCTCTCTCTCTCTCTCTCTCTCATATATACCAGGCTGGCCTTGAACTAGAATTCAGAGAGCCACCTGCTTCTCTCTCTTCCAAGCACTGGTATTAAGGACATGCAGCATATGCCAGGTTGTTTCTCCATAACTTTCATGCTTTATTTTAAATTGAGCTGCTCATGTATTATTTTTTATGATTTATATTATTTTTACTTTGGTGTATATGTGTATCTATGTGTGGGTATGTGCACATTGACTGCAGTTGACCACAGTGTCCAGAAACGGTGTCAGAGCCCCTGGAGATGGAGTTTTACAGGAGGGTATGAGATCCCTTTGTGGCAACACATTTCAGATTATTTGCAAGAACAGTATGCACTTTTATTCTATGAGTCATCTCTCTAGGTCTTTCTTACCTGCTCTTAATGACTATTAGGATATCTTAAGAAATTACTTATATCTTTGCCATATTTGGCTGGATTTTATATTTTAATTTCAGAGATGACTATGTGATTGTGATTATTTACTAGTGATCACTACTCTTTCTTATTGCTTCTGAATTTTGACCACATTTTCAAATCTTTCAGAAATTCTATTTTGTTGATTTCAGACAAAATGAATTTATCTAGTATACACAAACAGTGCAAATTATTTTATACTCTTTTGAATAGAAAAAATGAATGCCAGTTTCTTCAAGAGTAGTTATGAAACTTTACATTAAAATGGATAGAAGTTCTTTCCATGCTTCCTATACCAAGTAAAACATGACTTGTATTAAGAAAATCCTTAAAAGATTTTAGGGTTAACTCTTCAGAGGGAGGAATGTTAGTACCCAAAAGCCCCATAAAAATAAATAAATGGAAGAAGAAAAAGAAAAGAAAAAAAGGGATGGGGAGATATGGGAGGTTCTGGAAGGGAGGGAGTGTGCATGGATTTGATCAAAACACCTTACATGCATGTATGAAATTCTAAATAAAGTATTGTAAAAGTTAAAAAAAAGAAAATCAAAACTAACTTTACTTTTGTTTCTCTCTCTCTGTATAGATAGATGATAGATGATAGATAGATAGATAGATAGATAGATAGATAGATAGATAGATAGATAGATAGATGTAGTTCTCTGTACATACATGTAGTTCTTTACCCAACTTTATCTATAGATAGATTGATAGATGATATATAGTTCGATAGATGAAAGACATGTATGAGAGGCATAGATTTAGAATGTGACATATTCTCTTGTTTTCCTTATAAATTGTGGCCATCTTTTATAGCAAACATTAGCTCCATGCATATTTCTTGATCATTTGAAAAAACTAATGATAGTTTTCACTTTTTCTACCCATTCCACCATAAATATATCTCACAATTTCTGTTAAAATATTCTACAAATTTAAGTGTTATACTAATTGCATATTATTTTATTTTATATTAATATTTTAAAAATGTTAAATGTTTGCTCATCTGAAAGAATTTCTGTATAGATTTTTCTTCATTTCATATTAATAAAAAATTAATCTTTAAATTTTTCATAGTAATTTAGTTTCAAATTATTGGAGTACTTAGACCAGTGAATTTTAAAATCATTTTAAGCACATTTTTGACAATTTAATTCATGTATGTAATGCATTCGGATTACTCCCTCCCACTACATTATTTTATCTCCCTTGCAAACCTATCAAGCCCCCTTTCCCTTCTCCAGTTCTGTTTCCCAGATTCATGACTTTTTTTTTTTTTATGACACATCTGATTCAACCAGGGTCATCTGTTGGACAATTTGTTTAGAAATATCCATTGGAGGCTGGTGAACGCATCATTAACAGTTAACTGAAGAATATGACTTCCCATATTTTTAATGTAAGTCTATTAGCAGCAAACATTACAGCAGTAAAGACCCACTGAGCTTCTCTGTCTACTCTTGACTGAAAGATACATTTTAAAATATTTTTATTGAATATTACATATTTCATACAGAACATAGCAATCAGTCTTAATCATCTTTATACCAGCTTGTCCACTGGCTCCATCCCATACCATTCCCCCCACTGGAATTCATACATTCTGTCATTTGTGTTAAGGCCTATTGTGAAAGACATATTTTTAAAAAATAATTTAGCCTTTACTGGCTGTGGAGGTGCACACCTTTAATCGCAGCACTTGGGAGGCAGAGACAAGTGAATCTCTGTAAGTTCAAGGACAGCCTGTTTTTTTAGAG
>NW_008352267.1:559672-580700 GCF_000622305.1 Nannospalax galili | reverse complement strand
CAGCTTGTTTTCAGGTTCTTTTTTTAAAAAAAATCTATTTTTATTTTATGTATATGCATGTATTGCCTGCAGGTAGGTAAGTACACCTGTGTCGTGCAGTGCCCATTCATAAAGAGGGGTTTCAGATTCCCCTGGAAATGGAGTTACGGACAGCTCGTTTCCACCATGTAGGTGCTGGGAATCAAACCAGGGTCCTCTGCAAGAGCAGCCAGTGCTCTTAACTGCTCTCTAGCCCAAAAATGTTACTTAATAGATGGAAGATTCTAAGGTCCTCCTGAAGAATGAAAACTTAGAAGACTAAAAGCCAGATCTGTTTTACTAAAAGTATCTGAATATTCCCTTCCCAAACTGTTAGCTGCCCGTTGGCCCTGACTCTTAATGTTATATTAAGACTTCCTTCTAATGAAGAAGAAAAAAAAAATAGCCATGGAGCAGCATAAATTTATACTTTAAATCACCTCTACCTCTCTTATAACATTATGGCTCATAAATAGTGGCCAGAGGCAGTTCCTTGCATATTCAAGATGATTCCCAGGGAAGAAGAGAAGGAATCAGAAAACAAACAGGCCAAGATGTTCTTCCTGAATCTGAATGCCCAGGGGGATTCCAGTCTTTGCTCTGAGGATTATTAATTAAAATAGTTAACAATCACAATGTATTAAACACATTATTTGTTCCAGATGATACATTGGCTACAATATCCAATTTAATCCTCAAAGCCATACTGCAATGTAAATAAGATTATAATAATCCCCATTTTATATGTTATGAATCTAAAGCTAACATTATTTCATTAGCTTTGTTCTAATATGTTCCCATGATTATTCTTTTTCACCTGCTTTCTTAGTAATACTAAAAAGCTTCACATTTATTGTGATATATTATACTGTGTATTTTTTAAATATTATCATTGCATGGTGAATGCTTAAAATACTCATAAAATGTATTAAAATACATGAAAGAATTTCAAATTTCATTTTTTATTTATGACTGGAAAGAGTACAAACATGAAAATGATTTTAATGATGAATTGTGAGAAAATAATGCCTTTCCATATATTCACTTGTATTTAGTTGTATCTCTGCCCCATCATATATATGGATGTTCATGTATGAGTGCATATATACACACGCATATGTAATATATGCTTATATTTTTACACCTATATTTTCATTTAACATAGTATGTTAAAAAGGAGATTTATATCATATTTTCTCAATAAAAACTATGAAATTTTATGGGACTAGATTTGAAAATCTTTGAGTTAATATTGCCATAAAGTAATAATTTATACCAATGTCAATTGCTTTATAAATGACAGTGTTAGGTATGTCAACAAGAAATTTATATCAAAAATTGAATTTATGATTATAAGGCATATTTTTAATTCTGATTCTGAAAAATTTATATGTTTGTGCATTGGGGAGCAGTTATTTTGGATTTTTAGTTTAGAAAATAAAGCATGGTGATAAGAATATTTAGCTAGAAATCATGGTGCAAACCTGTAATCCTAGAAGTTGGGATACAGTGGTTGGAGGGTCAGAAGTTGAAGTCTATTGTCAGCTACAAAGAGTACGAGATATGAGGCCATTCTGAGCAACATGAGACAGTATCATAAATCATAAAACATCCTCAACAACAAGTCACTATAACCAGAAGGAAGTATTGGATGAAAGCTGACTCTAGTTTAGTCTCTAGACTATTGTTACTATATACATATATATGTATATATATAAGCTAATGTAGAAAGATATATATTTATATATATACACATATATATATCTTTAAGTAGAAATAAATTAGAGTTATGTTAACATATTATCTCTTCATTAACACCTGTCTCCTAAAATGCTTATAGAAAGCCTTAAAAACTGCCTAAAATTATGTGAATTAGCTCAGTCACCGAACATGAGGGACAACTTTTATGGGTCAATTTGACTAGTCTAGGAGATGCTTAGCTGTTATATTAATCATAACAACCTGCTTTGGACACCATCTGAAGAGATTAAAACTTAAATTAGTAGACTGAGTTTGGATTATTGTTAGAAAGGCATTTAGTCCATCACCCACCAAATGGACATCCATCTACTGTTATCAGAACAATCGTGGGACTTTTGCTTGAAGACAATAAATCCTTCAATTTCTGTTTTTTGAAAAACACAAGACAATCTTTTATGATAAAATTCTTCCTATATTTTTCTGTTTATACTAGGGTATTTTGAGGTCCTTCTAAGAATCTATATTTGTAATTACATGCTCTACTTCAAAATTCTTTTTCTCAATGGTGATAATGACAACCTTGGATTGATAGTATGCACATAAAATTAGACTACATTGTCATGGTATCTCAGGAGTCTTTATTGTTCTGGAAGCTATTTGGCTGGTAGTAGAAAATGAAGACCATATTTCTTGTTTGGGGTTTCAGGAGGAGATGGCTTATGTGCTGGATAGCTTTAGTGTCAACTTGACACACCTGGGTTGAGGGAGCCTCAACTGGGGAATTGCCTCCATTGGACTGGCTTGTGGCCATGACTGTGGGCCATTTTCTTGATGAGTGATGGGAGGGCCCAGCCCACTGTGGGTAGAGCCACCCCTGGGCAGGTGGGCCTGTGTTGGATAAGAGAGAAGGATGAACAGGGGCCAGGGGAGCAAGCCAGTAAGCAGTGTTCCTCCATGGCCTGTGCTCCAGCTCCCGCCTCCAGGTTCCCTGCCCTGGGTTTGTACCTTGGGCTCCCGGATGAGCTGTGACCTGGGAGATGTAAGGTAAATAAACCCTTTCTTCCCCAAGTTGGTATTGGTCAGAGTGTTTTGTCACAGCAATAAAGAAACAAACTAGGACAGCTTATATACATTCTAACCTCAAATCTTGCTGAGTCTCACTATGGTGGTTATTAATTCTAAGAGCAAATTCATTTTATATCCTAATGCATCTGGTAGAAGCATCTAATATTTCATGTGGCACTGGGTCAATGTATATTAGGTACAGCTTTATAAGGGTTGTAATCACAAATATTTGGTATGTATAGCTCTTATTTTGATATAGGCGAAGACATGAAAAATCTTTTTTGTTGTTGTTGTTGTTTTTTTGGTCTTTTTGAGACAGGTTCTCTCTGTAGCCCCAAGCTGTCCTGGATTCACCATGGAGACCAGGATGGCCTCGAACAACTTGTCAAAAAACTTTAAAACACACCCAAAAATACAGAATTTATAAGGATTTTTTTCCTGAGAATATTGCACTTTTCCATGTAGGAATCATCGTAGGGACATAACAATGACACATATGCATGCATACATAGGGACACATTACCACAATCCCGATTATTCAAGCCTTGAAGATCTTAGAGTTCTTCAGTGGTTTCGAGCTTCGTAATATTTTTGTTTGTTTCCATAATTAATACTATGCCATTTCCCCTGAAACCTCACTCAAAATTTTCACTTCTGGAATTTAACTTTATTGAATTTTTGACATTCTTGGCCGAGAATAAAATAACTGTGGGTTTCTCTACAGCAGCAAATCTTAGTATCCTTATTCTTCCTTTACCCATCCATGTTAAGGATATGCCACCACCAGGTCCAGTCCTCAGGTCTTTTCCCACTCAAAAGTTTATCCTCACATTTATGCAGCACACAAGGTTTGTTCATACACAAAACTATTTTTTAAAAATATTTTATTTATTATTTTTATTTTATGTGTATGAGTGTGTTGCCTGGATATGTGTAAGTGCAACCGTGTCATGCAATGCCCGTGGAGGACAGAAGAGACCATCAGATCCCCTGGAACTGGAGTTACGGACAGTTTTTAGCTGCCATGGGGGTGTTGGGATTCGAACCTGGGTCTTCTGCAAGAACAACCAGTGTTCTTAACTGCTTAGCCATCTCTCCAGTCTTGTACACCAAACTATTTAAAAAGTATTTTAAGAACCGATTTTTTAAGGATTTGGAGACCAATATTATTGGTACAGTTGATTAACTGGCTTAAAAAATCTGCACAACTCCTTTATCTGCTCTCACTTTTTTGTTGTCCCTAGGACAAAGTAAGGGCAAACTTGATAAGATTAAGGTCATGGTGGTTGGCAAATTTTACTTTAAATCAATATTATATTTCATTAGGTATGTTGTTCTAAGGAAGGTGCAATCTCTTGCATCCTTTGATACCTGACACATTTCATATCACCTTGCTGATGATGTTAACAATTGGATAGTAAGAATATTTTTTGTTAGGAGAAAATTACTTTTGAGTAGAAAAGAGGGGAATTGAAGCATATGGAAAGCAACTCAGAGAGCTTTTACAAATACACACATAATCAACAATGGAAATCCATCCAAATATATCCCTATGTAAGAGGTGAAGGTGATGTTTGTTCCAGAATCACCAGAAACAGGTGATTTGAGCTGTCCTCAATCTCCGGAAGTCATTTTCCGTATAAAGGTCATGTATAACTAATTTGTACACTCAAGTTATGACACATTTTAGTTTGGAGAAGGATGCATGAGTGCCTAAAATAACTTTTTATTTACCTACATAAATTACATTTTAAAAATAAAGGAAATTCCCGTACCCTAGGGAGATTTTTTAAAGACAGATGTTCAAGACATGAAATCTGCTTCGGCTATTGTTTTTAAATATGGTTCTCTTAGAATGAAATTGCTTTAGATGAGGTCAATATAACTAAATGCTTTAAATCAGATACAATAAGAAAATAAGAAATTGGAAGGTGCAGTTACTTTATCAATAACATCACATAAAAATAAATTCCCTAATATTATCCTGTATTTTAAATGGATGTAAAATGATTCTGTTATATTTGATTTTATATTCTGGGCAAAATGTTATGGTTTGTGGCCAGAGAGTGTCCTTTCGAAGGTGTCATTGTCAGAGCAAATTAATTCATAGCTCACACTTTGCAATGTCAGCATCTATTGTTATCCTTTTTTCTTCCCCCCTGTCATTCAGATTAATAACATAAGTGGTGCTATATGCTTACAGCTTTCTTCTTCTTGTCAACTGTCTCAGAGTCTCCATTGAACAAGCAATTTTTCTTCAGCAAAATTAAATGTACTGCAATATATCTATGTTAACTTGAAAGTGCTATTTAATCATTCTCTTCAGACTACTCTTATTATACTAATTTAATAGACCTTTTCATGTTGCAGGTTTTTATTTCCTAAACAATTCATTTCCGACTCAATCGGGTCTTACATCCATTTTTGCCATTTGTTGGAACCACAATTATTCTAATGTAGTATATGATATCTTTAAAAATATTAATTTATTAACACAATATATTTCCTTTCCCTAGGATTCATTTCTGTGAAATTATTAACATTTCTTTATGGATATTATTTACAGAATATGAATCTATGCATCAAGTAATATAAGTGGCAAGTTCTTCCACATGTAATCATAGGCAGAATCAAAAATGTATAAACAGTAGCGGTTAGATTCTTACACTGGAAACAACCTCCAGTGAAGCTTGGAAAAGAATTGCATCTGTATTTTTTTTGTATTTCAACATTACATGGGTTGATTTTCAAACTTATTTCGCATCAAATCATGATGGAAAGAAGTTCTGAGAATGTAGCTTTTAGTTCTATCATATATATATATATATATACATATGTATATATAACATGTATATAGTGAAGGTAGAGTAAAAATAATAGGAGGAATTATGAGAGCCGATAGACAATTAGACAAGCAGTTTACGCAGAACTTTTTCACTCTGTATTTCAAGTGACCACATTCAAGATGTAGGATTGGTGTCTGTAATGTCAGGAGCTTTGCTCCTCAGCAACATATTATTCTATCTCTTCCAATTACAAGTGAACTCTCTTTATTCAAATAAAAAATTGAGAATATGAGTATCTGAGTAATTATTCCAGGATCCTGGAGGGATGGAGACATTTAATATTTGTAGCTCAGTGTTGTACACCAAAAATCCAGAAGAACTTTGCTTTTTACAAAGTGGGGAGCATATTAAAGACATGAAAATCACTCTCAAATTCTTCTCTGTGGCAGTAGGATGTGGTAGAGATAAACCTGTTAGTCTCAAGTATTCACTTCATCCTCACTGCTTATAGCTGAGAGAACCGGTGAACTTTTGGTAATTACACTATAGCAGTGGTGTCAGACTATAAATCTGCAGTATTATACAGAATTATCTCTTGCTAATCAATTTTCTCTAAAGCATCACCTCCCAATTTTCCCTCTCTGCTACTTAACTATAAAGAACCTAAGTAATATGAATCCTTTGTGTGTTAAAAAATAAATTCTGCCAATAACCTGATTGCACTGGAATTGGACCAACCATTTCTAGCCAAGACTTTGAATGGAAATGCCATCCTAAATGACATTTGATTGTGGCCATTCAGGGGACTCAGCCCAGACATATCAAGTTGCTGACCTAGAGTGACTGTGAGATAATGAATGTATGATGATTTGGGGTGAAGGGTGAAGAAAGAGTTTCAAATCAAGGGTGAAATGAAAAAACTGGTGGGGCCTTTAACTCAGGGGGTGTTAGGGAAGGTAATGCGGAGGGAGAAAGGAAAGACTATATCTGTAAAGGTCACAGGGAAACAGTAATTCATAAGCTTACTCAAAGTACACAATCGACACATGTACATGTATAGGTATATGTGTGTGGTTTTTTATAAAATATATCTGTGACTCTGTGTGTGTGTTTGTGTGTGTGTGTGTGTGTGTGTGTGTGTGTGTGTGTGTGTGTGTGTGTGTAGACATAGCCTATCTAAAAAAAGTCCCCAGTGCTAGGCATAAGAAATCTCTCTGAGTTGTTGGTATTGGTAGTCTGAGACACCACCCAAAATGTAGGCTATTGTGATTGCCCTTGATTGCCTCTCACAAATTGAAAGTGAGACTCTGTTGCTGAAGACACCCATACACTTTGGGCACAGGAATTGGAGGAATCAAGCTGGAACTAACTAAGAAATCTCCTCCCTAAGGACTAGCTTTCATAATATCAGAAGAAGCTATGCAAACTACTAAGGGAAAAAATTTCTTTCATTCAGTTTTTTAAACTAAATCACTGATAGATTTCTCAGGTTAAAGTGCTCATCACTAAATATGTGCACATGTAATCTCCACTAAGCTGACTCGGCTCTCAGTGTGTGTTGTGTGTGTGTGTGTGTGTGTGTGTGTGTGTGTGTGTGTGTAGGTGTGTGTCCATAATATTTGAAGAAGTCATAGAAAAGTTGGAGGCCAGAGAGTGATGTATAGTTGGAAATAATTTAAATACAGTACTCGTGCATGAAATTCTCAAAAAGTCAATAATTTTTTGAAAAAACATGCTAAATTTGTGTTAATATTCTTCCTTCCTTCCTGACTGCCTACCTTCCTTTCTGCCTGCCTTCCTCCCTCCCTACTTCCCTTCCTGCCTTCTTTCTTTCAGTTTTTTTTATTTTAAATATATTAGTTATATTTACTCTATGAGTATATTGCCTGCATATATGTGAGCACACCCATGTTGTGCATTGCCCACCAAGGTCAAAAGAGGGTGTCAGATCCCCTGGAGCTGGGTTACAGATGGTTGTTAGCCAAAGTGTGGGTATTGGAAACCAAACCCAGGTCCTTTGCAAGAGCAGCCAGTGCTCTTAACCACTGAGCCATCTCTCCAGCCCCAACAACTCGTATCTTTGTTGTTGGTACCAAGTATCAGCCATTTTAAAATTGAGGACAGGCTTGTCAAACACTAATCTTGGACTATTTAACTACACATTTTACAGCTGTTAAGTAGAGCTAGTACTGTGGAAAAAATAATATGAAAAGGATTCATATTTGAGTAAGTTTCAATATATCAGAAAGGTGTAAGTCACCCTTATTCATTTATTCTTTTTTTAAAATTTTTATTGAACTTTTGTACATTTTATACAGTAGTTCTTAATCAAATTTAGACCCCTCCCACATTCCAAGCCCCAATACATCCTCTCCCACAGGTGGACCTCATTCATTCTGCCATACATATTAAGTCCTATCTTGGAATGCATTTTTACTCAGATGACCTTCATTTCATTCAGTTGTATATGTGTGTTTTCTTGGACTTTATTACAAGTTTATTCCTATCTTCTTTAAGCTTATACCCTTTTTCAATTATTTGATATATATAATCACGTCTGTGGTTGTTCCTTTATAGTATGTGTCCTGGGGTTCATCTAAGTCTATTGTGGAACTTTTCCATAGAGTTTTCAGAGGGTCACATTGCAATGGTGTTTCATATTTTTTGTGTTTGGTGAATGTTACCTGTTTGAGACGTTTTTCCTGGTTAATATGAAAATACATTGCCTCTGTTGAGTGGAATATTGTTTCTGCAATTTTTTGTTTTGTTTTGTTTTGTTTTTGATGCTGAAGCTTGGTGGATTTTAGAACCAGTGTGAAGGCTTACTAGGTCGATCAATACCATTTGACCTGCCAGAATAGATAGGAGTATTTCACAAGGTTTCATCTCTGATAAGAGCAAAAGAAAATTAATGACTGCTGAGGGGGGAGGGGATTAAGGGGATGAGCTCCATGAAAGGTTATCCAATCTCAAAAGGTCAGACCTAAGCACATATGCTCAGACGTTTTACATATGTTTATATACGTGTGTGTGTGTATCAAGAAATTAAGAATGATTGAATAGAGGATCAGAGGATTTAGAGGGAGAGAGGCAGGATTATTTAAATATTGTAAATTTAATACTCATGCACCAAATTCTCAAAAATTAAAAATTACATTAAACGACAAAAGATCAAATATTTCAAATGATGAAGCAGACAAATGAAATCAACACACACTTTTCAAATGAAAATTATTACTGGCTTACCAATACATATTTGTAATTAGTAATGTTAATTAATAACGTTAATAAATTTTAATTATTTATTTTTATTTTATATGTATGAGTATGTTGCCTGCATATGTGTGAGTGTATTCATGTCATGCAATGCACTTAGAGATCAGAAGAGGACATTGGATCCCTTGGAACTGGAGTTATGGTTAGGTGTTAGCCACCACGTAGATCCTGGGATTGGAACCATGGCCTTCTAGAAGAGTGACTAGTGCCCTTAAACTCCTAGCCATCTCTCCAGCTCCTGTTAATGTCCTTACAAAAGTCTGTTTATTCCTTAGGTAGTATACATCCAATTATTTCTCCTAAGCCTTTTGTAGTACTGGCTATTTCATAATCTTGAAGGAATTTGTTATAAGAAAACGTATTTTGTGATGTAATAACTCATGTTTTCTGCATAAAAGGAATTAAATTATAATGTGTTAAACCCATACTTTAAAAAAATGTGATATGCTAAAAATTATTATACAGCATATTAAAATATATAAGCTGTAACATTAAAACAGTATGTTTATTGATTCTTTAAGAACTACATTTTTTGAGGCTATTGTAAATGAGAGGGTCTTCATAAACTTTTTCTCTGATTGCTTGTTACTGGTATATATATAAAGGGTTGTGACTTTTGTAAATTGCTTTTTTATCTTGTCACTTTGCTGAAAGTGTTGCTCATTCCTAGAAGTATTCTGGTGGAATTTTTGGGGTCTATTATGAATATTATCTCCTGAAGTTAGGGATAATTTGACCTCTTATTTTCCAATTAGTACCCTTTTAATTTTCTTCTCTTGTATTATTGCTCTAGCTTGAGTTTCAAGCACTATATTGAAAAAGAGAATGAATATTGGACAGCCTTGTCTGATTCTTGATTTTAATGGGAATGTTTCAAGTTTTTTCTATTTAGAATGATGTTGACTGTGTTAGTTTGTTTTATATAGCTTAAAATATGTTAGGGTATATTCCCTCCAGTTTAATTCTCTCCATAACTTTTACCATGAATGCATGTTGGGTTTTCTCAAAGGTCTTTGCTGTATCTATTGAGATTATCTTGTTAGTTTTGTTGTTAAGTCCATGTATATGATTTATTACATTCATTGACTTATGTAGATTGAACCATCAATGCATTTCTAGAATAAAGTCAAATTGATCATGATGGATGATTTTTTTATTATTTTAAATTTAATTTTTGTGTATTTCATATAAAACACCTTAATCATCTTTATACCTACCACCCCCACTAGATTTAATTCATTCTGTTAAGGCCTATTTTGTAGTTAATTTACCCAGATGACCCTCAATGCAAGTCCATTTTCTATTAGTGTGGATGATGTTTTTGGTGTGTATCTGTATGTTATTTGCAAATATTTTGGGGGCAGTTTTTGCATCTATTTTCATTAGAGATATGAGTCTCTAGTTTTCTATGTTTATTGTGTCTTCATCTGGGGTATATTTGTAAGATTCCCTATCCTTAGCTGAGAAGCTATTCATAATTGATTACTCCCTGGAGTTGGAGTTTGTTTGAAAGGAATGATGCTAGATAAGTTGACTGAGCACCAGTGGATAGATACACTAATGGACATTTGAAGACATAAACATGGCTCTATAGGCCTTATCATATATGGCAGAATGCATGAAAACTGGTGGGGAAGGAGTCTAAATATGATCAAGATATATTGCACTAACTCTTTCAATGAAAATTAATAAAATAATTACAGTCTTGTACTTATCTATTTGGCTCATATCTTTTTGTTGCTTCCTCATATGCAATGGTACGTGAGCTTTGAAAGGAGAATGTGACACAGATTTTCCATTTAAGTCCAAGCACACTGAAGTCTCTTTTTCTCAGCATGTTGACTGGTTGTCTCTCTCTCTCTCTCTTAACTGCCATCTGGGGCAAGAACAAACTTCTCTACTGAGAACTGAGAGATACATTAATCTGTGCCTATAAGAAGGAATCATTAAGAATTGGTTTAATACTAGCATTTAGCAGGATAATAGCAGAATGAGAATAGTCACAAGTTCTTTGCCTTGATAAGAGTGTCAGGTATGGGCTGCCTCTTGGGAAGCAGGCCTTAAATCGAATCAGAAAGTTATTGGTAATGCCCATAGCATTCTTGCCACTGTTGTAGGAGTGGGCATTACAGGCCAGACCACTTGTTGTTATAGCACACAAGATTTACATCTGGGTGAAGTTGAGATTAACTCTTCTAGTAACTTTCAGAGAAAATTCCAGCACTGCAAGAACTAGTCAGTAATGATGAAGCTTTGAAGTCAGTACCAACTTGATTTCTCCTTGTTTGTTCTACTCCTCACATATGCACTGTCTTTAGTTATAGGGTTTTACCATCAAGTTCTGGAAGGCAAACAAGAGCAATGACAGTAGCCAGCATTACTTGAGAGTCTGTGGGACCAACCTAGCCAACAGCCCAAAGAGTCCATTCCTGGCATTAGGCTTTTTATTTGCTAGTCTGTGGTGTCTGATAGGGTCATTGTTCCCCCATTATAGGGTAATTGTATTTAAGCTCTTTTTATATTATGTATGTCTATATTTCAAGAAGATTCTCTAATGGTAGATCTCCATATGATTTTTTTCAGATGTTCTTTAGTGTTAATTATCCCTCCACTTCCTCTTCTGCTCTGCCCATCCATTCCCTGTCCTATTTAAACCTTCATTTTCAGTTATTCTGCTTTCTCCTTTATATTACTGCACTTTAGGATCTACCTTCTCAGGAAGCCCTGTCCCCATGACCCATTACTAGTTTCCTGACCTCTACAGATTTTATGATTGAAAAACATATGCCCAAAGACTCAAGGACAGAATCCCCATGTAAGAAGGATGATATGACATTTGCCTTTCTTGGTCTGGGTTACCTCACTCAGAATGTTTATTTCCAGTTTCACCCATTTATCTGGGAATTTCATAATTTTGTTTTTCTTAACAGCTAATAAACATGTGTTAACATACCATATTCTCATCCATTCATCAGTGACTTGACATATAGGCAATTTCCATTTCCTGGATATTGTGAGCAGAGCAGTAGTCAACAAGGATAAACATGGGTCTCAATAGTAGATTTTCATGTCCTTTGGGTATAAGCCTATGAGTTATAGAGTTGGATCATGTAGTAGATTTACTTGCACCGTTTGAGGGACTTCCACACCATCTTCTGTAGTGGCTGCTCTACTTTACACATCTGCCAGTAGTGAATAAATGTTTTCCTTTCCCCATATATCATCACCAGCATTTGTCATCATTTTTTTGGTTTTAGCCATTCTTACCTGGGTGAGATGAAATTTCAGAGTAGATTAAAATTGAGTTTACATGATGAATAAAGATATTGAATATTTTAAAAATATTTTTCAGCCATTTTAATTCAGAATTTTTCTTATATATTCAAGGATTTTTAAAAGTCCATATTAAACTCCATTTAAATTATGATAACAATAAAGGAAATAAATATACTTAAATAATAGAATTTAATTATGAATTTTAATGATATTGATTTTTCTTAATTATATTTTCTTTCCTGCAAATTTACTTATTTAATTAATGTAGTATTTTGCTTCAATAAAATTATTTTGTAGTGCTTCATATTTTTTCTGTGAACTAATACCATCTTTCCCACATTAGAGCATTTAATATATATATATCTCAATTCATTCTTATACTATTGTTTAAAGATATAGATTTAAGTAGAGGAAAACTATTTTGGACATGTATATATATTCAACACAAATATTAATTGTTTCTAGGCATGTGATCAGTCATTTATAATTAGAATTATTTTCAATGTTGCATTTTTAACTTATATACTTCTGTGAGACATCACTGTGCTTCAAGAAAGATCTTCAGAGGTATAAACTAGTATCTCACACTTAATTGAATAAGGTAGTTTGAATACAGAACACAAATCTATTGAGCTATGTTGGCCGAACAATCCTGATGAAACTTTATCAAATACCCCTATACAAAAACTGACTTTAAAAAGCAATTGTAGAAACTTCCTAGGTGTTAATATTATTCAACATTATTTATGCATAATCAACCAAAGAAAGAAATGGCATATTTCAATTACAGTCATGTACATTGAAATTATACAATGATTGTGGGGGTTTTTTGTGTATGCATGTGTGGTGTACGTATTACAGTATACTTGTTGGAATTAAAATGAAATGAGTGGTTACTATACATATTTACAGACAAATCAAAATTTGCTGATAATTTTGGCCAGCTGATGCTGAAATTGACCCACCTAAGCTTTCCAGCTCTGTGTATTATTTTTGTCTTAGGTTTCACATTCTATTTGATGTATCAGAGTTAATTTTTGACAAGTTAGGCATTGAATTCTATACAGACTTTGAAGCTTTTTCATTTAGTTTTGTTTAAATTTTAATATTTGTCTGTGACCAAATTCACTTTTCAGTCACGAAGTAAAGGACCAATTGATTTTTTTTTCTTTTAAATAATTCTGTATATTTAATGAAACCTGGAACCTCCAGATAAGCATTCTAGGTAATGTAGATTAGGGCAGCTGAGTAACTGTACCTTAATGTAAATTTACATTCTACTCAATGATCATATACCCTACTGCAAAGTAAAGAAATAGACTTTTGTTACACAAAGATTTTACTGAGAATCTTCTTAATATTTTTTTTATTATTTTATTTTATTTGTATGATTGTATTGCTTGCATGTATGTAAGTGCACACATGCCACGCAATGCTTGCAAAGGTCAGAAGAGGGCCTTATAGTATTGGAATTATGGAGGGTTCTCAGCTGTAATGTGCATGCTGGGAATTGAACCCTGGTCCAATGCAATAGCAGCCAGTGCTCTTAAATGCTGAGTCATCTCCCCAGCTCCAATTCTTATTGTCTTAAGAATATTTAACTCAGCAAAAATATTCAGATATATTAGTTCATAAATGCATGCCAGAGGTGCATTGTATTGTTATACCACTTAGTAGTAAACAGCTGGTGCTCTTTGGTTCCACAGAAAGACTAGCCTACCTTGATAATGAACAGTCCATTCTATAGCTCATACAGAAAAACAAAGGAAAATCCACAATGAAATACTATTTGAAATCTCACTTCATCCAATTACTGCATGAATTTCATTAACAAAACAGGGTGTGATGTCATAACTGGATGTCAAAATTAGATGTGATGCTGTTTATTATTCTAACCTAATATTTGCTTGAAAAGAAATATTTAGGACTGAAGTTAAACTAATTATCAAAAAAATTTTTGGAAAATCAAATTAATGTGAGCCTAGTTCAGTTTAATTTGAGGTGAAGGATTTTTCAAAGAGGCTTATCCTTTAGTTTTCTAATAGTAATTGCCAAACAATAGATATTTTGGTCACTGCATTGATACAAAATGAAAATATCCAATTAACATTCCAAGAAATGTTTTTAATTGTTACCAAGAGTGATGACAAGTTTCTGTCAGAAATTAATTTCTCAAGACATTGCTAAGTCAATTCTCTCTGAAAGGGGGGGTGGGCTTCTTGATCCTACCTTAATTTGCTAATTTCCATTTATTTTGCTTCTTACAGGCAACATATTACAATTCTAGTGAGGATGATTAGCCTAAGTGTCATAAAACCAGCAAGCTCTATGACTTGCTTCTATATTAAATTGGATTCCTTGGAATTTAAATAGTGAACCTTGATGTGTATGCTTTCTAATGATGCATTCCAAAAAGGACTCTTCAGAAAGTCAATGAATCCATTGCACAGAATTTTGAAATTTGATTCTTTTCTCCTTATGTACAATGCTTAAAAACTATATTAGAATAAATTAGAATTCTCATTGGACAATTGGTATGCTGACTTTTCTGTAACCTACCAATCTACCACATGATGCTCAAGAGAATCTAGAAACTTACAATTCAGGAGGTGTAGCAATACATGAATAAATAAGATGTCAAGAAAACTGTATTATTACCTCTTCATAATACATTAGCAGATATATATCAGATAATACAAAGAACACTTGATAAAGTGATGACTTAAGAAAGATAACATAGTGGGCAGCCAAGCCCCACAGCTTCCTGGAGCCAGCAGTTTGCCTTGTCCCTAGGAGCTCTCAGGCCTCTTCTCATCCCCACCTACATTTGCATCTCTGGAGGTAAGCAACATTCAAGGACCCTGATCCCAGGCCTGCCAGGCCATCAAATTCCTGAGGCCAGCACTTTTCCTGGAGGGATCCAGAACTTAGGGGAAAGCCTGAGAGCATGTGATCCTCATCCAACTTGGGCCTCTGTGGGAACTCCTGAGCAGCGAGACAAAATCAATTTGGCCACTCCAACAGAAAATCAAAAGAGAGAACCTGAAGCCTAGAACAACCAGCTTTTCATGCTCAACAAATAAACAATAAAGGCATAAAAAGTTTAAAAAGAAGAAGACCTAAACTCTATAAAGGAAGGCTTGAGTCTCACACAAGAACTAGAAACTACAAAATAAATTCAAATATTAAAGTCACAGAGAAAAGATAATAACATGAAAAACCAAAATAATATATTCCCACCAAGTACTAATAGTCCTCTAGAGGAGTACAATGAAAATGCCCTAGAAAGAACACAGGCCATGGAACTCAAAAGAACAATTACAAACATGATAAAAGAATTAAGTGAATTTAAAGAACACACAAACGAAGAAACCAAAGAACTGAAGAAGATAAGGATAAACTTCTGAATGAATTCAGAAAAGAGAAATATTGAAGAATACTCAGGCTGAAATGAAGAAGGAAGTAAAACACCCAGTAAGCCAACTACAAATGACAGGAGAAAGCCTCACTAATAGGATGAATGAAATGGAAAACAGAATATCAAGACTGGAAGATAAAGTGGACAAATTAGACCACTCAAGCAAAGATTATGAAAAACTTAAGAAAACACAAGAATGGATATGCAGGAATTGTGTGACACCATAAAGAGATCAAACTTATTCATAGGCATACAGGACAGAATAGAATCTCAGAATAATGGTATGGACCAGATCTTCAACAGGATTTTAGAAGAAAATTTCCCAAAATTAAAGAAAGACACACCCATACAAATCTTAGAATCATATAGGACATCAACATGAGACCATGAACATGTATTCACCAAACTCTGGTGCACCCAACTTTCTAAAAACAGTATTACAAGACACAATTTAATCCGAACTCATTAATAGTAGGGGACTTCAATACCCCATTGTCTCCATTAGATAGGTCAAGAGGACAGAGAATTAAGAGAGACATCTGAATTAAGCAATACCATACATCAAATAGGCATCACAGACATCTACCGAATATTCCACCCAAGCACAAAAGAATACACTTTCTACTCAGCACCCCATGGAACCTTCTCCAAAACCAACCATATACTGGGGCACAAAACAAATGTCAACAAATATAAAAGATTCAAATAATTCCATGCCTTCTATCATACCACAATGCAATAAAGCTTAATATCAACACCAGAAGAAAACCTACTAAGTACTTGAACACATGGAGATAAAACAATACACTCCTGAATGAATAATAATTCAAAGGAGAAATTAAGAATTAAATAAAAGTATTCCCGGAACTAAATGAGAATGACAATACAACATAACAAAACCTCTGGGACACATTGAAAGCAGTACTGATAGAGAAGTTTAGAGCGCTAGTGCCTACATTAAATAATCAGAAACAACACAAATAAATGACAACATTGCAACTCAAGACACTTGAAAAGCAACAGCAAATTAAACCCAAACCCAGCAGACAAGAAGAAATAACAAAATTCATAGCAGAAATTACTGAAATAGAAACAAAACAACACAAAGAATCAACGAATCCAAGAGCTGGTTCTTTGAAAAGGTAAACAAGACTGATAGACTACTAGCCCAGATAACCAAAAAAAAGAAAGAGCACCTCCAAATCAACAAACTCAGAAATGAAAGGGGGGACATCAAAACAGACACCAAAAAAAAAATCCAGAACATTATAAAGGAATACTTTAAACACCTATATGCTACTAAATTTGAAAAATTAAAAGAACTGGACAGGTATCAAAAAGCATGGGAACTGTCAAAACTAAACCAAGAAGAGGTCAACAGCTTAAGTAGTCCCATAACACGTAAGGAAATTGAAACAGTATTACAAAACCTCTTGACTAAAAACAAGGCCAAGACCAGATAGATTTACAGCATTCTACCAGATATTGAAAGAAGATCTGCATCCAATACTACTTAACTTATTCAAAAAGATAGAAATGGAGGGAGAACTTCCAAATTCCTTATATGAAGATAGCATCTCTCTAATATCAAAGGTAGGTAAAGATACTTCCAAAAAAGAAAACTATAGACCCGTATCTTTAATGAACATATATTGAAAAATTCTCAACAAAATACTTCTAAACCACTTACAGACGTACATTGAAAAGATCATCCACCATGATGAAGTCAGCTTTATTCCAACGATGCAGGTATGGTTCAATATATAAGTAAGTCAATAAATATCATAAATCATATAAATTGGCTCAAAGACAAGAACCACATTGTCATTTCAATAGATGCAGAGACGGTCTTTTACAAAATTCAACATGTATTTATGTTCAAAGTCCTAGAGGGAATGGGACTGGAGGGAACATACCTCAACGTAACTAAAGCCATTTACAACAAACCCACTGCCAACATCATTCTTCATGGAGAAATACTAGAAGCATTCCCATTAAAATCAGGAACCAGGCAAGGCTGTCCACTATCTCTATTCTTTTTTAACAGAGTTCTTGAAACTCTTGCAAGAGCAACAAGACAAGAGAAGGAAATTAAAGGAGTAATAATAGGAAAAGAAGACATCAAACTATCAGTTTTTGCAGATGATATGATATTATATCTAAGAGATGCCAAAAGTTCCACCAGAAAACTCCTAGAAATTACTAGTATGTCCAGTAAAGTGGCAGATTACAAAATTAATGTACAAAACTCTGTAGCCATTCTATATACCAATAAAAAGCAGTCAGAGAAAGAGTACATGGAAACACTTCCTTTCACAATAGCTGCAAAATAAAATAAAATGTCTCAGAATAAACCTCACCAAAGACATTGAAGACCTCTACAATAAATATTTTAAATCTTTAAAGAAAGAGATTGAGGAAGATATCAGAAAATGAATGGACATTCCATGCTCTGGATTGGAACAATTAATACTGTAAAAATGACCATCCTACCAAAAGCCATTTCTAGATTCAATGCAATCCCAAACAAAATCCCCATGACATTCTTCACAGAATTGAAACAAACCATCCTAAGATTCATAGGGAAGCATAAAAGACCTCAGATAGCCAAAAAAAAAAAAAAAAACCCTGAGTACTAAGAGCAATTCTGGGCAGATTACTATACCACAATTTAAACTGTATTACAGAAGTGTAGACATAAAATCGACATGGTTCTGGCACAAAAATAGAAGCATAGATCAATGGGAGAAAATTGAAGACCCAAATATGAGTATATGCAATTTCAGCCACATCATATTTGACAAAGGGGTCAAGAACACTCATTGGAGGAAAGACAGCATGTTCAGAAAATGGTGCTGGCAACTGGATCTTCACCTGTAGAAGAATGAAACTAAACCCCTGTCTTTAACCTTGCACAAAAGTCAACTCTAAATGGATCAAAGACCTCAAAGTGAAGCCTGAAACTCTGAAACTATTAGAAGAAAACATTGTTAATAACCTACGTGATATTGGAGTAGGAAAGGATTTTCTAAACCTTACATCAATTGCTCAGGAAACAAGGACAAGAATCAACAAACGGGACCTCATTAAAATAAAAAGCTTCTGTACATCAAAAGAAGCAATCAAGGAAGTGAAGCGAAAGCCCACAGAATTGGAGAAAATTTTCACCAGCAGCACACCTGACAGAGGTTTAACATCCAGACTATATAATGAACTAAAAAAAAAAAAAGAATCAAGAAAGGAAATAATGCAGTTAAAAGATGGGCTAAGGAACTGAACAGAGAGTTCTCAAAAGAAGAATAAAAATGGCTAAGAAGCATCTTAAAAGGTGTTTAACATCATGACTAATTTAGGGAAATGCAAATTAAAACCACTTTAAGATTTCTTCTTACCTCAGTCAGACTGGCAAAGATCAAGAGAACAAATGATACCAAATGTTCGAGAGGATGTGGGGAAAGGGGAGTGCTCATCCATTGATGGAGGGATTGCAAACTTGTTCAACCCCTGTGGGAAACAGTGTGGAGAACTCTTTAAAAAATTAAAAATGAACCTACCATTTGACCCAGTTATACCACTGTTTGGCATATACCCAAGGTATTCATCCTATTGCAGAGACACTTGTACATCCATGTTTGTTGCTGCTCTTTTCACAATAGCTAATAGATGGAAGCTACCCAAGTATCCCTCAACTGACAAGTGGATAATGAAAATGTGGTTTATTTATATGATGGAGTTTTACTCAGCAGTGAAGAAAGATGAAATCATGAAATTTGGTAAATGTCATGAAATTTGGTAAATGTTTAGAACTAGAAACTCTTACACTAATTGAAGTAACAGACTCAGGAGAAAACAAACAAACAAACAAAAACAAACAACAAAAAAACAGCATGTTTTCCCTCCTATGTGGATCCTACCACCAAATCCTTATAAGTGAGTATTACCCAGACATACCTACAGAAACCAAGATAATGAAAATAAACCAGGGAGGTAAAGGAAAAGAAATAATCTGAAAGAGAAGAACAGAAGGAAACAGGCACTAATAAATTAGATGTGGATAAAAATGGTGTTATTTTAAGCAGAGGGGGAAGCAGGGTTTATACAATGAACCTTAGGAATAAAGGGAAAGAAGGAGCTCAAAAGAGGTGGGACCATTGGAGAAGGGTATTATTATTGGAGAAATGCAAAAAATCGGGGCACTTTAAATGGTGAAAGCATGGTGGAAGTGTTAGACAATACGAGAGATAATAATGCCTAGATAGTTTTTTTTTAAAACACCAGAGGGAAGCATATTAATTGAAGAACCTACTGACAAATTATATGTACAACTGGCTAAAGGAATATAAAACATGTCTAGGTAAAGTTTATCTGAGAAAGTTTGGTCTTTCCCCAAGAATTATCTCCATAGCACCTGGTAATTAAAAGCGCCAGACTGGTGGAACTAACCTTCTTGGATGTTTAGCAGCATTACTTTTAAGCCTATACTAATTTGGTCAGAGGGACATCAAGGACAGTTTTTGCTCTTTGCCCTCCTAGGTAGACTAAGTTCCTAGGGACTATGAATATCTCTCAAAATTTCCTGTAACTATTGTTAGTCACCTGTTCTCTTGATCAAGGAGACTATGGAGACCCCACCAAATGGATTTGAACCAGTGTACAGTCTACAAAGAGGACAGTCAACACAGAGGAAACATTTACTCCATGCTGCCAAGTGAAGCCAGCCATGATTGAGCAGGACCTTTGACTTACCTTCACATAGATGGAACTGGTAAAAGAAATGAGCCAGGGGCCCCTCCCAAGCCCAGGTGACCTCTGAGGAACAGATCCTCTAATGACCATAAGAGTAAAAGTAAATTGGCTTATCTGGGCAGACTGTATGGTCTTAAACCTATAACCAAAGATTAAAGTGATCAATGTAATTTTTTAAGAGTCCATGTGTATAACTAAAGGCTACATAACAAAAAACAATGCCCGACAGGAGATACCTTCCTTTGAGTTGTTGGCCAGGGTGACCCAAGGGACTCCCAAACAGTAACCCAGCATAGAATTGGGACAATGAACATCAGACCCTAATATTTTCTAAAGGAATACTGGCAACTGATTGCTGCTAGATGAGGAAGATCTGAGCTCCCTAAAACAAGGAACCCTAGATAGGCTGACAAGATTCAGTGGATGGACGAGCACTGGGAAATGGCTGGGGGCACCAACAACACAGTGGACAATAACAGGGATGACAAAGTATACGGGTCCATGGAGGGGGGAAAGTTTATGGGGGCTGTCATTTGGGATGTGGGTATGTAGATGAATAAGATTGTTTGTGATGTTCTGTATGAAAAACACAAAAAATCAACAAATAAAAAATTTGTTATATTTGAGGAAGAAGCATAAAAATTTGCTTCATGTTAATTAGTAGAGGTGAAAAATACTACCATTAAAATCTACCTGATGACCTTATATCCATGCTCAGGTGCCAAGGATCTCAGAAAGTAAC
>NW_008352267.1:556880-558930 GCF_000622305.1 Nannospalax galili | reverse complement strand
TCCTTTTAGAAATATTTCATATAAGGGACTTAAGAATATGAAAATGCAAAATATTGTACTGGAGAGATGGCTCAGCAGTTAAGAGCACTGACTACTCTTGCAGAGGCCCCAGGTGCGATTCCTAGCACCCTCACGGAGGCTATGAACCATCCTTAACTCCAGTTCCAGGGGAGTACAAAGCCCTCTTCTGACCTCTGCAGCATTGCATGACATGGGTCCACCCACATACATGCGGGCAATACACATAAAATAAAAATAATAAATACAATATTTTTTACATGTCTAGGCAAGGTTTATCTGAGAACTTTTGGTCTTTGCCCAAGCTTTATATACACAGCACATGGTAATTAAAAGTACTAGATTGGTGGACCTAACCTTCTTGGATGTCTAACAGTCATGCTTTGAGGCCTATACCAATTTGGTCAGAGGGATATAAAGGACACTTTTTGCTCCTTGCCCTCCTAGGTGGACTAAGCTCATATTGTGAACAATACCAACTTGGGGAGGAAAGGGTTTATTCAGCTTATGTCTCCCAGGTCATAGTTCATCAGGGAGCTCAAGGTAGGATCTCAGGGCAGGAACCTGGAGGCAGGAGCTGGAGCACAGGTCATGGAGGAAGACTGCTTACTGACATGCTCCCCTGGCTCCTGCTCAGCCTGCTTTCTTATGCAATCCAGGCCCACCTGCCCAGGGGTGGCACCACCCACATTGAGCCAGGCCCTCCCACATCACTCAATAATCAAGAAAATGCCCCACAGACATGGCCACAAGCCAGTCCAGTGGATTTGGTCAGAGGGATATAAAGGACACTTTTTGCTCCTTGCCCTCCTAGGTGGACTAAGCTCCAGGGTACTATGAACATCTATAAAATGTCCTATAACTGTGGTGGTTCACCTGCCCTCTTGATCAAGAAGTTCATGGAGACCCCACCAAATAACCAATCTACAAAGAGGAGTGTTAACACAGAGAAAACATTTCCTCCATACTTTCAAGTGAAACCAGCCACGGTCAAGCAGTACCTTTTACTTATCTACTTATCTTCACATAGATCGAACTGGTAAAAGAAAGGAGCCAGGGGGTACTCCCAAGCCTATGTGACTCCTGAGGAACAGATACTGAAACGACCTTAAGAATGAAAATAAATTTGTTTAGCTGGGCCAACTGTATGGTCTTAAACACCTAAAATGAAAGTATAACCAAATATTAAAGAGATCAATATAATTCTTTAAGAGTCCATGTGTATAGCTAAAAGCTACATAACAAGAAACAATGCCAGACAGGAGATAGCTTCCTTTGAGTTTTTGGCCAGGTTGGCCCAAGAGACTCCCAGAGAGTAACCCAGCATAGAATTGAGAAAATGAACAGCAGACTCCAATCTTATCTAAAGGAATATTGGCAACTGCTTGCTGCTACTTGAGGAAGAGCTGATCTTCCTAAAACAAGAAACTCTAGAGAGCCTGACTAGATTCAGCAGATGGACAAACACTGGAGAATGGCTGGAGGAGTCACAGTGGACAGTAACAGGGATTACAGACTATATGGGCTACAGTCGGGGTGGGGAGACTATGGGAGGGTGGCTTTTGGGATGTGGTTATATAGATGAATAAGATTCTCGAATGAGACAGTTTGGGACACACACACACACACACACACACACACACACACACACAAAACCAACAAATAAAATAGTTATATTTGAGGAGTAATCATAAAAATTTGCTTCATGTTAATTAGTAGAGGTGAAATACATTACCATTGAAATCACGTACCAAGGATCTCAGAAATTAACCGACTGACTAGTAATAATCAGATACATAGAGATTAGATATGCGTATGAAAACATCTAAGTGTTATTAGCATTAAAAATTAGTTTTTCTGTATGAAACAGCATATTTTAAAATGAAATGGAGATCTTTTTAAGGTTAAAACCTCATTCAATATTTTATGTCTCACAGGGTTTATACTGAGTTCAATATTGTATATCTGTATTAATTCAACTGTGAACCTAGAAACTTGCACCCACTTGTGAAAGAGATGTACTCTTGCTCTG
>NW_008352267.1:552037-555034 GCF_000622305.1 Nannospalax galili | reverse complement strand
CCACCCACATTGAGCCAGGCCCTCCCACATCACTCAATAATCAAGAAAATGCCCCACAGACATGGCCACAAGCCAGTCCAGTGGAGGAAATTCCCCAATTGAGACCCCCTCAACCCAAGTGTGTCAAGTTGACACTAAAGTTATCCAGTACACCTATCATGCAGATAGGAATGCAAACTGAGGGGCATCAAAGTATGGTCAAGGAATTTTTGTGTAAGCATTAATTTTTACAAAAATCTTGAGGCCAAGTAATGAGATTATTGTAGTTGAATCAGTGTCACTACAATACTGGTGTGGACACAGAGTTCAGGATTTGATTTGCTGTCTAAAGTTGGGCATAGAATAAATTATTAGAGTGAAAGGGCTGAGGAACTAAGAAACATGGTTTTCTATAATCTAATCAAGTTATTCTGAAATAAAAACCATGTATGCAGGGCTTGAAAGATGGTTCAGTGGGTAGGGATGCTTCTCTGGGAGCCTGATGACCTGAGCTCAATTTCTGGCATCTACATCATAGAAGGAGAGAACTGACTCTCGCAAGTGGTCCTCTAAGCTCCAAATGTACCCTGGCAGAAGGGCTCATACACACAAGAACACACAAATACACACAACAAATAAATAATAAAATGAAAAAGTTATTTTAAAAAATGAACATGAAAAATTTACTACTTATTTAGGGAAACATAAGCAATCTAGGTTTCTATAAGACATCCAGATATTCTTATATGGTTTTATTCTCTTAACATGGCAAATAATTATTAATTACATAGGGATTGATAATTCCCAAATAATATTTTAATATTTCGTTTACTTTTATAAGTATTGCCTGCATGTATGTAGGTACACCTGTGTCATACAATGAACTGGAGGTACGGACAGTTTTTAGCCCTTATGTAGGTGCTAGGAACTGAAACCCAGTCCACTGCTAGAGCAGCCAGTGTTATCTATCTCTCCAGGTCCTCCAGAAAATATTTTAAAGTTAACTGTTACTTATCTTAATTTATCAATATATCATCAATATATCAATATATCAATATCATTTCAATAATTTATCTAAAATGAGTGAAGAATCTTTGTTAAAGAGTCATATTTGTGGGTCAGACTGGAATCGAGCTTGCTATGTAGCTAATGATAACCTTGACGTACTGATTCTCCTGGCTTGAACTTTCAAATGCTGGCATTGCAGACATGTGTTCCCACTCAGGCTTCCAGTTTTTCAGGTAAATTGTTCTATTTATGTTTCCAGTGCTGCAGAGTGAACACATGGCTGTGAGCATATGACTCAAACACTCTACCCCTGAATAAATCCCCAGTTAATATGATAGTTTGAGCAAAAGAAAATTGAGACAGTTTTGACACTATATAGAGTATAATTTGTTTTTAATATTCAAGTGGTACCTGATTCATAAAATACTATTGTTGTTAAGCCCATAGTATTAAGATACTGTGTTCCATTTAGAGTGTTTGAGTTTTTTTTCTTTTTTTATTGAATTTTTGAGAATTTCATACAATGCATTTTGATCATTTTTGGACCCCCTCTACTAACTGAACTCTTATAGACACTTCCCATTGGATTTCATGTTGTGATGGCTAATCCTTGGTGTCAACTTGATTGGATCTGGGTTTAACTGAAATGAAAGAGATCTTCTTGATTGGACCATCTAAAGCTGGAAGATTCAATAATTTATCTAAAATGAGTGAAGAATCTTTGTTAAAGAGTCATATTACTTCAGAAAAATGAATGCTTTGCGCTGTTTCTTGGAGAAGAGATTTTTACATGACTGTTTTATCACATTGCAAAATGTTGTATACATGACAAATCTGATCATCCATTGTGAATACAAGCAAAGGAGTATCCCTGTTTCCCTGTTGGCTCTGCCAAACAGAAACTGTGTGACTTTGTCACTTAATTCACAGAACCTCTATTAAGTGATCAGTAGACTAGAGTAAAATTACTAACTCTATTAGGATCCATATGACACACAAAATCAGGAAACATGCACAAGGCGCTGAGTTCTGACTCTCACAAAGGCTCCACTAGATCTGGCTCCTGAATGTAACACTGACTTGTTCTCTATATTTGCCAGCATCTTTCATCTCTTATGCTTTACCTTTCACCATAGTTTTGTTATTCATTTTCTAACAACCTTTTGTTTTTTTATTTGTTGTCAAGGTCTCATTATGTAACCATGGCTGTCTTGACACTCTCTATGTAGACCAGAGTGCCCTTGAATTCATAGCTATATGCCTGCCTCTTCCTACCTAGTGCTAGGATAAAGGTTTTGCTTATATTATTGAGCTTATATTTGTATGGCTGATTGCCTCACCCTATTTTGAAAGGTCTATAAATTCATGATGTACTGTAATTCCTTTTAGAAATATTTCATATAAGGGACTTAAGAATATGAAAATGCAAAATATTGTATCTTTTGGAATTTGTCAGACCTTCAGCACCAGATTGGGACTACTGAGACATCGAGCCTTGTGGACTGAGCGACTATGGATTCTCAGCCTCTCTGGTGTGATGCAGCCATTGTTGGACTACTCGGACTCTATCCTGTGAGCTAAGCTGATAAATCTCTCTCTCTCTCTCTCTCTCTCTCTCTCTCTCTCTCTCTCTATATATATATTTTTTTTGAAGAAAAAAGAAAAAGGAAAGATGTGTATATGGTTAACTACTCACATATTAGAAACTTGTAAGCACGAATCATATATGTTCACGGCTGCAGAATTAGCAAGAAAACACATAGAGACAATAATGGCAAGTTGGAGTGATGAATTCTGGAATCTGAAAAGGTAAAGCAGAGCTGAGACCATATCCTATTGTACTACTTTGTCTCTCCATTGCTACGACAAAACACTGACCAGTACCAACTTGGAGAGAAAAGGGTTTATTTAGCTTGCATTTCCTGGGTCACAGTTCATCAGGGAGCCCAAGGTAGGAACTCAGGGCAGGAGCCTGGAGGCAGGAGCTGGAGCACATGCCATGGAGGAATG
>NW_008352267.1:539572-550155 GCF_000622305.1 Nannospalax galili | reverse complement strand
AAAGCTCCCTTTGCGCCCCCCTGTGTAAGAAACTCTCTCTCTCCCCTGATCTCTCTCTCTCTCTCTCTCTCTCTCTCTCTCTCTCGTTTCTTTAGAGAAACAGAACATGTATTCAGTCATATATACTAACACCTATCAAGTTCCAAATTTGTGTCCCTAAATGTCCTTCCATATACACTACTGGAGCCTGATTAACCTATCTAGGATCACACATTCAACTAAAGTCAACACTCTCTCCTCTGTTAGTCATCATTTGCTAACAGTTTCTCAGTTAAGTTTGGGACTTCTTTCTTACTTCCCCACTTATATGATGGGATATTTGTCTGGCTTGAACTTGCATAGGTCTTATGTATGCTGATACTTTTGCTGTAAGTTCATATGAGTAACTTTCCAGCTGTCTGGAAGCTTCTGTCTGCTTATGGTAACCAACTACTTCTGGTGCTAAGAACTTTATGGTCCCCTCTTCCACAATGGTGCCTGAGACTTGAATGATAGAGGTTTAATAAGGTTATCCTATTTAGGGATAAGCATAGAGTACCTGTTAAGTTTGAAATCAATGTCTTTCAACTCTGTGCTAAAAAAAAGCATCTATTCAATCTTGTATGCACTCTGAACTCAAGTTCCTTCAGCCTTCTTTACTTTTCTACTTGCACATGTTTCAAATCTGTAACAATACCTGATTAATGCTTGCTTATTGTAAAAGTGAGGATATTAACCAGAATGTTACACATAGGATGCTGGTAATAATGGCAATTGTTTACTCACATATAATCCTTTTCCCCTGCCCTCTACACTTTATTTTGTTTAAAAATACTGTTTTTTGTGCATTTCAGAAAATGTATCTTTATCAAATTTAGAAACTCTCCCCCAACTGTATCACGCATAACCCTCCCACTGGATTTCATGCATTCTGTCATATGTTAAGTTCTATTAAGTCGAGCAATTATACCCTGTGTCCCTGAGTGCAAGTTAATTTGCTGGAGTCTAGTCAGTCTACACAGAGTCACTTCCTTAAAGAATATCTACTTTCTGTCACCCAAAAGAAATCACTTATAAATAGTTCTTCAGCTAGAGTTGTGGCCGACTACACATTTCTTTTGTTCTATGGTGGGTTTTTGTCTGAATGAGTCAGTGTTGGTCTTGTGCCTGCTGTTTCAAGCTAATATGAAGAAGTTAACATTGGCCTGCAAGTATCTGTTTCCTTATGTTCATGTACCAACCCTGGATCTTACAGTCTTTACATCCCCTCTTCCGAAGAGGTCCTTTATTCCTGTGTGGGTCAAGTCTAATATAGGAATCTTCTCCAAGAAACACACTCTGAAGCCTCTTGTTCTCTAAAACTTAGCCAGTCATGGCCTTCTGCATGCATGGTACTTTGTTATAGGAAGAAGCATCGCTGGCAAGAGTTGAGGGATGTATTAGTACTCTCTCTACCCCCTGTTCCACTCTATACCATGAGCCTTAGGTGTCGAGGTTTCTCTACAGATGTGTTCCATTGGCTGGGCATTTCTCAGGCACATATATTCTGTGTATGATCAGTCACTGAACTCTGTAATAGTCTACATTTGTGGCAAAAAGAAGCTACTTTGATGAGTGGTATATGGTATAACTGTCTATAAATATGTCTCTGTATTTAGCATATTGTAAGAAATTAGTTTGCCTAGAGATGACAGAAACAGGGTTTTCTCTAGGACCTTTCTAGATATGTGTATTTGGATATATTTATAGTGTCACCCATAAGTTCCCTTCCATTGAGAGGGCTTTAGGTCCAATTAGATAACTGTTGATTACCCTAGATAAAAAGTGTCACTACTGCAGCAATACAAATAGTTTGCTTTGCCAACCTTTGTGGTTATTAGACTTTGTACTTGAGTTTGCACACTGATTTTCTCCTTCAGCAGCTTGCATAATATACTCTAGATCTATGAGAGCTAGTCTTGGGGGAGGCTTCCAGTCAACCCAATCCCCACTGCGCCAAGTCCTGTGTCTGAAGTATGTCCTATCTTCAAAAATAGGTTCTTACCCTGAAGTTCTGGGAATTAATCAAGGGCTATGGCAATAGTCTGTCTTATTTTGGGAATCTCTTAGACTACCCTGACCAACAACTTGAAGGAAGGTTTCTCCTCTCAGGTACTGTATGCCATGTTATTCACCCTTCAGATATATACATGCACTCACATTCAGATATTGTATGTGTAGCTTTCAGGGCAGGATTGATTTAACATGTTTTCATCTAGATTTTACAGCATCCAAGCTTTATTTACCTCTTCTCTCCCTCTCTCTCTGTCTAACCTCCATCCTCCCTACCTAGTTTAAGTGTTTCAATTTTCCTCTTGATAATACCTATCTCCTATTATCCCCCCTCTCTTGAATTTTTACTTCCCATTTACTCGCATGGTACCTTTATTTCCCTCCCTTCTCGATTTCTTGTTGAAAACCCCCATTTTACCCATTTCCTCCTTTGGTAACATCTGTTTTCTAATGTCCTCTCTCATGCACTTTCTTTCCATTTACTTGCATGCTTCCTTTCCATTTTCCTGACTTCTGCTGTTAAATCATAAACATAGTCAAATATAAGGGATTGGTGCTAAGACTGCACATGAGGTAGAACATATGTCATTTGTTTTTCTGAGACTGCTACTTCAATTGTATAATTTTTTTAGTTCCATCCATTTGCCTACAAATTTCATCTTTCCTTATTGCTGAGTAGAATTCCATTGTCTGAATGTACTACATTTTCATTATCCATTTGTCAGTTGAGGGACATTTAAGTCGTTTCTTTTTCTTAACTACTGTGAAACGAGCAGCAGTAAACATAGATGTGCAAGTATCTTTGCAGTAGGATTGGTCCTTTGGGTATATTGTGAATGAGTTGTATAATCAGATCATATGGTAGATTCATTTTTAGTGTTTTAAGAGATCTCCACCTTACTTTCCATAGAGGTTGCATGAGATTACATTCTGCTCAGCAGTGAATGAGCATTCCCCTTCCCTCACATCCTCTGCAGCACTAGGTGTTTTTGTTCTTTTGATTTTAGCCAGTCTGACTGGGGTAAGATGGAATCTTAATGTGGTTTTAACTTTCATTTCTCTAATTAGTAAGGATGTTGTGGTATTTCTTAGTCATTTTAAATTTTTGTTTTATTTCTTCATTTGAGAACTCTCTGTTCAAATCTATGTCCCATTTTTAAATATATTCCTTAGTTTTTAGAAGAAGCATTTCATTACAGCTTTAACATACTCAATAACATTTTCCAGAGCAAAGATACATCTCTTTCAAAAGTGGCTATAAATTTTTAAGTTCACTGAATCTATAGATTGCTTTTTGTAAGATGATCATTTTTACAATATTAATTCTACCAATCCTTGAGCATAGTAGGTCTTTCCAACTTCTAGTGTCTTCCTCTATCTCTTTTTTGAAAGATTTAAAACTTTCACAGTAGAGATCATTAATGTCTTTGATTAAGCTTATTTCTAAATATTTTTTTGCATTTATTGTGAAAGGGAGTGTTTCCTTGAATTATTTTCCTGATTGCTTGTTACTGGTATATAGAAAGGCTACTGATTTTTGTTATTTGATTTTGTAAACTGACACTTTATTGAAAGTATTAATCATTTCTAAAATTTTTCTTGTGGAATTTTGGAGCTTTCTTATGTATAGCATCATATCTTCTGCAAATAGTGATAATTTTACCTATGCTTTTCCAATTAGTACTCCTTCCATTTACTTCTCTTATCTTATTGCTCTGGTAAGAGTTTGAAGTACTATATTAAAAAAAAAAAAAGAGCGCAGATAATAGACAGCCACGTTTGCTTCCTGATTTAGATGGTAGTGCTTCCATTTTTTCCTTACATTTACAGTGATGTTGGCTATGGGTTTGTTGTACATAGCTTTAACTATGTTAAGGTACGTTGCCTCCAAAGCAATCGCTTCTAGCACTTTTCACACAAATACGTGTTATATTTTGTCAAAGGTCTTTTCTGCATCTATTGAGATGAGCATGTGATTTTTGTCTTTATGTCCATTTGTATATTTTATTACATTTGTTGACATGTTTAGTGAGCCATCTCTGAATCTTTGGAATAAAACAGATTTGACTGTGGTGGATGATCTTTTTTATGTGTGTGTGCAAGGTTTGCAAGTATTTTGTTGAGCTCAGTATTTCTCATCTGTGTTTATTAAGGATATAAGTTTTCTTTTTTTCTTGTGTCTTTACCTGGTTTGTGTGTTAAAATGATACTTGGTTCATAGAAGGAGCTTGGGAATTTTCCCTCTGTTTCTATCTTGTTGAATTGTTTAAGCACTATTGGTTGCATGTCATCATTGAATGTCTGGTAGAATTCCAACATAAATACATTTGGACATGGGTTTCTTTTTTTATAGTTGGGAGGCTTTGTGTTACTGTTTCCATTTCTTTAGTTGTTATCGGTCTAGTTAAGCCATTGCTAACTTCTTGGTTTAATTTTAGTTTTATGCCTTTAGAGATACATCCATTCCTTTTAGAGTTTTGAAATTAGTGGACTTTAGATTTTTGAAGTATTTCCTTACAGTGCTCTGGATTCCTTAGGAGTTTGCTGTGATAATTCCCTGTTCAAATCTGGTCTTGTAAATTTTGATTTGCTCTTCATTCTTTTGGTTAATTGGACTAAGGTTCTCTCTGTCTTCTTTAACTTTTTAAAGAACCAGCTCTTAGATTCATTGATTTTTTTGTATTGTTCTTTGCATTACATTAATTTATGTTTTGATTTTTGTTATTTCTCATCATCTGCTAGGTTTGGTGTTGGTTTGTTCTTGCCTTTACAGAGTCTTGAGTTGTTCTGTTACATCATTTACATGCTCTCTTTCTGATTTTTTAAATATATGCACTAAGTGCTATAAACTTCCTTCTTAGTACTGCTTTTAAAGTATCCCAGAGGTTTTGTTGTGTTTTATTCTCATTTTCATTTATTTCCATGTATACTTTTATTTCTTTCTAATTTATTCCTTGACCAATTCTTCATTCAGGGGTGTGTTGTTTAATCTCCATTAGTTCGTGCACTTAATAGTGCTTCTCTTGCTATTGATAATAAGCTTTTTTTTTTTTGCACTGTGATCTGATAGAAGGCATGGAATTAATTCAGTGTTTGTATTTGCTGAGATTTGTTTTTTGTCTCAGAATGTGGTCAAATTTAGAAACATTTGCATGAGTTGCTGAGTAGAAATGGTATTCTTGGGGCTTGGTAGAATAATCTGTAGATGTCTGTTAGGGTCATGTCATGTCAGATCTCACTTAATTCAGGTGTCTCTCAGTTTATTCTTTGTTCAATTGGTGTGTCTATTTAATATAGTGGATATTTAAGTCAGCCACTATTACTGAGTTGGGATTAATTTCTGTTTATAGCTGGGTAGTGCTGTTCTTATGAAATTGGGTGCACTAGAGTTTGGTGCATATATGTTCATGACTGTCGTATTTTCTTGATTGATTTTTCCTTTCATTAGAACAAAGTTACCCTCTGTCTTTTCTGATTAGTTTTAATTTGAAGTCTATTTTGTCAAATATTAGAATTGCAACACCTACTTGTTTCTTAGAGCCATTTGTTTGGAACCTACTTTTTCCTATACTTTCACCCTAAGGTAGTATCTATTCTTGAAAGTGAAATGAGTTTCTTGAAGAGAACAAAAAAATGGTCTTTGCTTTCTTGATCCATTCTGCTAGCTTGTGTCTTTTGACAGGGGAGTTGAAACACTGATACTTAGTGTTATTATTGAAAGGTTTATATTGGGTACTCTCATGTTAACTTCTTTGTGTTTGTGCCCTGTTTGGTATTTTCATTATTATACCTTTCTTTTTTTCCTTCCTGTAACCTCTTGAGTATACTCATTCCTATCTTCAGTCCTTTTATTCCTTCTAGTATTCTCCCTAGGTCTTGTTTCATGAACATGAATTCTTTATGCCTATTTGTGTCATGGAAAGTTTTCCTTTTCCCTTCGACAGTAATAGATAATTTTGCTGGATAAAATATTCGGGTTGATATGCATGGTCATTTAGAACTGGGAATACTTGTAGCCAGACACCTCTGGCTTCCACTGTTTGCATTGAAAATCAGCTGTAATTCTGATAGTTTTTCCTTTATATTTAACTTTCTGGTTTTCTCTAGCAGCTTTCTGCACCCTCTCTTTGTTCAAGGGTAAAGTAGGGGTGGGTACAAACTGTGGAGTATCTAACAAATTAAGTTGGAGAACTGACGTGGACTGAGTGCAGGAGAACAGGAAGCAGTGAGCAGGTCTGGACTAAGAAAGTAGTCTGGCGATCTGGGGAGAAAAGAACAGGAGGGGTCCTGGATTCAGGGCTAGAAAGGGCAAGATATGGGGAAAGGGTGAAACTGCTCAGGTTGCCCAACATACATTTAATAAGCCTACACATAATACAATTTTTTCTCTATGTTTCTTCCAAATTCATAACAGTCTCAATTTTTCCATTTGTCAAATTATTGCTCACTGTATGATTAAAAATGTATCTGTTGATTGCTAAATTTCTTGGTTTTGGTACCATCCATGAGTAGGTTCAAATAAATATCCTGTTCTTTCAAACGTTAGTATATTATTGAATTAGGTACTTTTCTGTGGCTGTGTTAGAAACACCATGACCAAGAGAAGTTATTAAAGGAAGAATTTATTTAGCTTATGGCTCCAAAGTGGCAAGAGTCAGTTCATCGTGGTGGGAAGGCATGGCAGCAGAGGTGGCTAGAGGAAGAGTGGAAGCTAAGCTTTCACATTTTCAGGCAGGCACAGGAAGCAAGAGAGTGAGCCACAATCCAACAAGGCTTAAGAACTTTCTAAGCCTGCCCCCAGTGAAGTGCATTCTCCAGCATAGTCACCACACCTTCTAGGACATCCCAAAACAGTGCCACCGACAGGGGACAATATGTCCAAAAACATGGGGAGTATGAGGACATTCTCTTTCAAACCATCACAATTATCTTCCCTGCTTCCTATATAAGTCAATTTTTCACCTGAGTCTGAATAAGCTAACATAAATAATGTTGCTTTCACATCTAAAACATAACAAAATACTCCATGCGCCCTTAATTCTTTGTACAATCTGATGTCACTTATCTGAATTTCCTTCACTTATTAGAATTTAAATTATTGGTTCAAGAATATCTTGATATTTATCATCTTAAAACTTATTTTATTTCCACCAATTTCTTATATTTGTGTTCAATTTTCCATTCATTAAGCCCTCTCTAAAGCCATATTTAAGGATGCTTAATAAGTTACAATCTATATTAAAAATAATATTTTTTAAAACTACATTCTACAAAAATCTACAAACGCAAAGGTCATCCACATAGCCACCATTAAGGAAAATATTGTTGTCCAGTGTCTATGCACATTAGATTTGAAGAGGATACAACACAGAAATTATACAAAACTTTAATAAGAACTGAATAACACCAAAAGTGTACATAATCTTAATTTTTGTAATAACGCAGAATACCGCTCGCTATATTCTAAGCTTACCTAAATTTTTCTGTACAACTCAATCCTGCCTACCATTGGCTTTGCATCCAAGAATGCCTGTGAATTCACGTCTGTCTTCTGTTCCTTGACTCACCAGGGCTGGATTATAAGTTTTATATCATGTATTTTTAATTTAAAATTTGAAAATAATCTTTACTCAAACTAAGCTTTTAAGGAAATAATTACATAATTCTTTTTTATTGTTTTTTATGAGTTTTAATACAATATAATTTGATGATATTTAGGTTCTCTCCCTTATTCACAACTCCATAGAGAAATAATCATTAAGCAAAAAATTTATTCAAAAAATACATATGCATGCAGTAGGCAAAATTTTAACTCTGTTTTGCAGCTGAAGGGAGAGTTTGCCAAACCTGGGAACTCATGGATATGAGAGAGATGAACATGAAAGAATATAATTACGAATATACCTGTTCATCCCACCTGAGACTTCCAGACTGCCTGGTAAGTCAGACCCCAACCACTGTGTCTAATTCTCCCTGCTCTGAGGATCGGCTACATTGTCCTATTGCAGGGCTCACATTTACTTTGCTTAGTGAGTTAGACCTCCCCATCTGTAACTCCAGTTTGAAGAGTACCTTCGACCTCTTCTGACCTCCAAAAGCATTCTATAGTATAGGTGATCTTACATGCAGACAAAACACACATTCAATAAACCAAAGTTAATGATTCAAAGCTATGTTTTCTTATAATATTCAGAAAACAACTTTCACATGGTAATTAGATATTTTTAAAGTTGCTTTTGCTTGACATAAACATGAAAAATAATGTGATTATCTTATCACTTGCATGGTAACAAGACAAAATAATTATCTATCATTGTAAACTTTTATCATTTGTTTGTGGTGAGTACATTCAAGTTTATCTCTTAGCTATCTTAGAGATATTATACTGCATATCTTACATGTATACTCATGTAACACAGAATTCCAGAAGTTATTTATGCTATGAACTATAACATCTTACATTGATCAGCCCTCCCTTTTCTGTCTCTCTCCATTTTCTTTTTTCTGCATTATTTAAGAAAGAAAGCAAATCTCATACTGCCTTCTTGTGCTAGCTTCTTTTTCAGATATCTTTATGTATTCTGTATAATAAAGTAGCACATTCTTAGGTCCTCCAGACCATTATTTTCATCTCCAAAGCTCATTTAAGAATGGCCCTTTTTGTATAATAGTATGCCTGTGGATGACAGAAATGTTCTGTACAGTTGGAAAAGGCTCAAAAACTGATTTTAAGAGTTTATACTGAAGGAATAATAAATGTTTGGGAAAATATATATGTTTTGTGTCATGATTTAAGTCAATTAACCCTTAATATCCATAACTATTTCATTTTAAGGATTAATTTAATTTTGAGTATCTTAAAATATTAAAAATAAAATATTAAAAAGCCAGTTGTAGCAATTCCTAATATAATGAACGATTTTTGTGTTGCAGTTTCCAAACCTTCACTGTTAAATATCCAAATCAGCTTATATTTCATCCAACTTAAAGTGCTTAAAATGAAACATTTCCCTATTAGAAAAATGTTTGAGTATTTATAGTTATGTGGACTTCTTCATGTTTAATATCTTTTTATTTTTCTTCCTCAGGGAATTACCTTGCTCATTACAAACTTTCTACTCTTCCAAACATTGCACCCTCATCTAAAATGGGGGCCCTTAAAATCATCTCATATTATAATTTCCCATGTACATATCCTACACTGTGTTATGAGGGAAACCATCACTGAAAGCTATGCATAAGTAACCCAAAGCAGGAGAATGAGGCTTTTCCCTTCCAAGAACTAAACTTTGTATCAAGGGAGAGATCTATTATTTCAAATGTCTTTGTTTAATTGAAAACAGATATTCTCATTTCACCAATGTTGGTTTTGCTCTTTGAAGTGTCACACTATAAATCTAAACCACTTTTCTTGTGAGAGCCCTTTAATTATGAGAAGAAATAGCATGCCTCTGCATGCATCACTATTCTCTTTTCCCTATTATACATCATCAGCACTCCTGATTTCTATTCATCTGTCTTGTTTTAGAGACATCATTATTCAGATTTCTTTTCTAAGAATCTAGATTTACAAAAACAGTTATTTTATTTCAAAGAATATTTGAACTTGTAAAGGGGAAGGGAAAATGTGATTCTTTATGAATGCTGCAGTACTTTTGATTGTTCAATACATGTGGCATTTATTTTGGGCATGATCAGTCCAAACACCTTTATTGGCTACAAATTCAGGAAGAAAAAAAATTGTAAATTTCACTAAATTGGACAATTCTAGAGTAGACTGAGAGAGGATACTGAAAAACACAACTCTCCAGTATAAAAATGTTCTTTTTCCTATGAACTTAAGCTCTTTTCAAAAAGTAGACTGCTATTTTTGTAATGTTTACCTGAAAAGAACAATGAAAATAAAAATTAAACACAAGTTCAACATGTTACATTTCTCTAAATCTTTAACATTAGTGAATAAAGTATAAATAAAACTAAAATGTAGTCAGTAAGATTATTGTGCACACAACTCAGCAGTGTATTCTGAGTTGCAAGATGTTGTCTGGTACTTAATTTAGTGTAGTCTATACTATGTAGCAATACCGCAACAGTAATAAATATGTATAAACATTTTAATTATAAAATTTCACTAAATTAAAATGTATATAATTTATACAATGAGATTTCAGCAATCTATTAAAATAGTAATTCACACATAAAGCTGACAAATATTCATGTTCTTGAGAATAATGATACTATACCGATACTCAATTATTTGATGGGATCTAAGGCTGACAATAGTGGGTTTGAGTTATGATGCAATATTTTCTAAAAGATGTAGTTTTATGGTAAATATTGTTATATGTGCCTGGCAATGCAGTTGTACTAGTGATTAGACACACATGAGCTGTTGGAAAAGTGAATCTCAATACATAAATTGTTTCCCTATTCTGTACTATTTAATTAACATGTCATAATTATCTATCTGCCTATCTATCTGCCTATCTATCATCTATCTATCTATCATCTATCTAACTATCTATCTATCTATCGATCTATTCATTGACCAC
>NW_008352267.1:515953-539467 GCF_000622305.1 Nannospalax galili | reverse complement strand
CTATCTATCTATCTATCTATCTATTCATTGACCACATACATAAATTTCCAAAATTTGATTTCTTAAATTATTAACCTATGTTTTTCTTTTCTTATCAAGGAGAGATTTGTTCTAATATTTATTCATGTGTTTCTTACTTGATAGGTTAAAACATATATTTTAACACTCTTTTAGGTTTTTCTCACAGGAATAGATTTCTATTGCAAGATGATTAAATCAGTCACTAAATTCTAGTCAAATAAAGGTGCCTAAGTGTGTGAATAACTCATAGCTATGACCACAATACATTCTTATCAGCCTATTCAGAAGAGTTTATGACAATATCCATAAAATTAGTTGCGAACTTCTTGATGTTTCAGTTCCAATCTCCAAATGACCTTGTTTTCCTTTCTCATTCACAGGATCCTTGCAGTTAGACCACACCATGATATATCTCAACGATGCTATTATATAGTCCTTACAATAAAAATAGACTTCTTGTGTTCCTGAACTAAAGAACTGAAGAACAGATGTATGACACTCTGTTATCCAGGTTTCCTTTCAAGTTAGTTTGTAATGTGAAATCAAGACTCTGCCAAATTCAAATCTTGCATGCCTGTATAGGACAGAGGCTATTTGAAGCTGTGAGGGTATATAGTAGGAAAAACATGGCAGTTAATCCATTCAGCATAATATAGTTTACCTAGACTAAAATAACAGCTGTTGGTATTCAGCTGTTGGTTACTCAGCTCTATTCCTTGTTAGAATTCTTTATAGAAGTTGGAAATGGAAATACTCATTTACCAACTAGTCTTTCAGGTATCATGATCACATAAACCAGTTCTAAGTAATAAAACACAATGTACACATACTTGGAAAGGTTGTGGAGACTTCTTGAAAGATATTATGTCATGGGACAATTATAAAGATTTAGAAAGTAAAGATATTTCCAATCTTCTGTTGGAATGACATTGCATAATCTCCAGGTTTGGAACTAATATTACTTCTTGTGATGATGAACAGAAAATGAAGATAAGCAAGTGAGTAAAAACGGAAGCATAACATTATAGAAAAGTGTTCATAGTTATGTATTTATATACCTGGAAATGTTTGTTTTCAATTCTAATTTGGCTCACTAAACAAAGATTTAATAGTAAACTCCGTAATCTGATATAGAGTATCTACCAAAAAGTCTACAACTAGTTTATTTCCTTCCTATATTTGAAAAAAAGGCAGTGAGTTTACTACTATTCAGTATTGATCAGGGGGCCTGGTCAGTAAAATTGGAAAATGAAAGAAAGATAATATATAGATTGATAATGAGTCATATATCATAGATAGAACATAGGTAGAAAAGACCAGCCTGGCCTACATAGTGAGTTGCAGGACAGCTGGGGCTACAGGTAGACCCTGTCTAAAAAAAAAAAAAAAAGGAAAGTACATTTTATTCACTAAAATTCTAATTCTTCCTTTTCAGGGAGACATTTCTATCTTCTCAATAGATATGTCTACATACTGCTCCATTCATGGTAAACTGTGGTCTGAGGTCATATTCTGTTTCTATAGAGATGTAGAATTCTTCTTCATTTTTATAGTGTTTGCTTTTTATGTGTTGGAATCTATGAAGACCATTTCTATCATAATTCCCTGATGACAATAATCACTATTGGGATATTTTAGTCAAAACATAAAACACAATTGTCATTTTCAAAGTTTGTGTGTGTGTGTGTGTGTGTATGTGAGACAGAGAGAAAGAAAAGTGAATTTAGTACTAGATTTTAAGATTTTAACAACTCATTTTAGTTTTTTGAATTTATTATTTATATTCCTGTATTTGATATTTGAATGTATTTTAAAATATAGCTAGAAGAAAATAGATATTTAATGTGCTTAATATTGATTTTCAACTTATCGTGATCATGTCTATGAGGAATTATTTCGATTAGGTTACTGAGTAGGAAGCTCACTCTAAAAGCAGGCAGGCAGAACCCTTCTCTAGGCTTAGGTCCTGATCAGCCTAAAATAGAGAAAGCTAGCTGAGCACCAGCAGTTGCAGTTTTCTACTTTCTGCCTGTGATATAACATGATCAGCTGCCTCAAGATCCAGGTGTCAGGACTTACAGAATAGACCCTAAATACACGCTTGAAATACACGCTTGCTCTTTTGAGTTGCCTTTGTCAGGGTATTTTATCACAAAAACCACAGTAACTACTACTTCTCTAAATTCCCTTGGCTGGCCTTGTTTTGTTCTCTTGCAATTCTTGGTCAGAATGTACCAAGAAGACAACATCAGCAGATACCTATGATCTTTTCAGAATATACCAAAAATTTTACCTCATTTCTTCTCAATCAGAATTTGCTGTAAATCTTGAACGAAATAAGCTATTTTTGCTGAGGGTGTATATCTCAGAGTGAATGTTTTAGTAGTTCTTTGTCAATTTTGTGGAGTTAGACATGTTCAGACAAGACTCTATTCCCCTGAAATTTGCCTGAGGCTGAATACTAGACCAACATGAATTTTGGGCTTCTATTAATTGTTTCTGACCTACATGCATGTAACAAATTTGCTTTTCATTGTTTGTGGTACTGTTCTGTGTCACCGGAATAGGCCTAAGAATGTAAGTGATGGAGGATGACTGGATAAATCAACTGAGTCAAGTTCAGTTTCTGCCAATCAAAAGTCTTTGCAGAACTCTGATAGCTGAACTTCTGAAAAGTCCCTGTAAGACTTCAAGAACAGCAAAAATTAGTGAGATGTGAAGGTCCTTCTCTGTGACACTTAAGAGTGTGCAATGCTCACTTCTCAGAGATCGATAGTGGCATGTGGTTTTCTGCTTAACAAGGTCACTCTAAATGGGATTGGAATATTGCCATTTTATGCATAAAGGTATTAAATAGTGTAGTGGCAGTAATCATTGCAAGAACAGTAATTACACTTTGATAATTCCTTCTGAAGAAGTGACAAAAACCTTAACAGAAACTAAAGGGGATGCATGCATCCAGGTGAAACTTTGGAAAATTTGTTATTCAGATTTGTGCAAAAATATGCTGTTACATACTGAGCAGAGAAACTAAAGGAGAACTGACTAAATCCCTTGGAAGAGATGAAAGACATTTTAAAGTAATGAGAGGCTGATCACATATTGCTCAGGATCATCATTAAGACATGAATATCAATTTGTCAGAGACTTCCTGTGTCTTAAGCAGAAGGTGAATACCTTTGAGATATCCATGAATCTATTGAGAACAAGATGAAAAGACCATTTCAGAAATAAGAAAGTGCTAGCATCCAAATTCATAGAAAATGGGGAGGCTGTCAGTGGCATGAAAGTGTATCGTTGGAAAAAAGTTGAAGCCATCTTTTAAGAAATGCAACACTGTCAACAACTTCAATATCACAAAGGAATATATCATGTAGAAAATAATGGTATTGAGTGTAATGATTATAAAATAATTTTGAAAACTCAGAATGAGAGTGCAAGATTCAGTTTTCGTTCATTTTAAAAAAATATTTTGTGCATTATTTTATTTTTTGTGTATATGAGTACATTGACTACACATATACAAGTGCAAATGTATTGCATAATGTCTGCAGAAGTTCAAAGAGTGTATCAGATTACCCTGGAACTGGAGTTACAGGCAATTGTTAGCTACCATGTGGGTTCTGGGAATTGAATTTGGGTCCTCTGCAAGAGCAGCCAGTGCTCTTAACCACTGAACCATTGCTTCAGCTCCACTCTTCTTTCTTTTATTTATTGACAAGATCTCTTTAAATGTATGTAAACAAATAAATAGTATGAGGTGGAAGAAGATTTTCCAGTTTCAAACACCTGTGCTGTATATCTTCGGCTGTCAACTTGACATACCCAGTAACAGGATACGCTCTATATAAATAAGACTGACCTAGCTCTCACAGAAATCTGCCTATTTCTGTCTCCCAAGTACTGGGATTGTAGTTGTATGCCACCAGGCCAGCATCATTTTCTTGATTTTTGAGTGATGTGGGAGGGCTTGGCCAGCTGTGGGTTGTGACACCCATGGGAAGGTGATCCTGACTTGAACGAAGGCTAAAGGTTGAGCACAGGCATGAGGAGCCAGTCAGCAATCAGTGTTCCTTCATAGTCTGTGTTTTTGAGCTCCTGACTCTTGGTTCCTGCCCTGACTGTCCTTGGTGATGAACTGTGATCTCAGATTTTTATCTTCTGGTTTATTAAGATTACATGATTACATCTTATTTTTACTTAAAACTGTTCTGTATAATTAACCAAATATAATCAAGTTTACCTTCAAATACACCATAAGATCACCAGTGGAGACAGTCTGCCAAGTATTGAAACTGGTCAACGGTGCACACCTACTATATTTTTATTTTCTGGATAAGCTTTCTAACACCCATTATTTTAGGCAAGTGAATACAGACTGGGGTTGTTTAATTCATTTTTGATATTGTTTCAGTTGCACAGAAATAATAGATATATAGATATACTTTAGATACCCTGATTTATAATATGTACCACCTGAGCTTTGTATTAACTTTTATGGCAGCAGATATTTGTTTCACTGTTGTCATTGAATATCTACAGATCACTTTTGAGTACTTAAGAGTGGCATTTGATTTTGATACATTATGACCGCAGGTTTAACAGTCTTGGGAGGTTTAAATGTTTCTACTTAAGGAAATTCCATACATAGCTGAATAACCAAAAAGAGTTAATATGACTTTCAAAAGTTTAAAGATTTGCACTAAAATAAAAAGAAGTTTCTTATGAGTATGTTAGTAAAAATAAACTTTCAGTAAATATTATATAATGTTGATCATTCAGAAATTTATTTATTTATTTATAAGATGATTCTCCTTGGTACTATTTTAAAGCATTTGTGTTCTTTGATAACAGCTTGGATTTAAAATTCTGATATGTAACAAGAATAATAAAGATAATTTTATTTATGTGAAGCCACTTATATAGTTTTATCCAATAGCAAATAGAAATTTTGCATTTAAATGCAAGTCATATACCTTATTTTCAAGACATTATTTTTCTCAGGTTATCTTCTTTAATAAACAAAGTTATGTGGGACCTTATTATTTTTAGTGACATTGCATTTCCTTAATACATTTTAACTAAAAAAATATAGTATAAGGTTATAAGAGTCTTTCAAAAAAGTGTTTAAAATGGAAAGGAAGCACAGAGATAAAGGGAAAAAAAGACCTGGAAAGAGGGGGATGGTAGTGAACAGATGTTATCAATGAGGAAATGGAGAAAGTGGAAGGGAAAGACATCCAAGGAACCATGGGGATAAAGGGAAAAAAGGAGACAGGTATTATTAAGAGGAAAATAGCGGCATTTTAACTGGGGATGGTGGAGGGAGGTTAGACATGCAGAGAGGACCAATAAAGTTTAGGTGGTATAAAAAGCCAGATGGAAATGTACTAATTCAAAAACCTCCTGAAAAAATATACAAGCAATATCTGAATATTAGTGCATGTGCATACCTGAAGGCTAAATAACAAGAAACACAGTACGAAGCAGAGAAATCTCCCTTTCAGTTTTTAGAGTAACCCAAGAGATACCAAATTAATACAGGCTGTTGCCAGAGCCCCTGATTAACTCCCAGAACTTGAAGTTAAAACCCTACTGCTGAAGACATGACATACTTCAGACACAGAACTTGTGGCAATAGAGCTGGAACTGACCTGGAATTTTTCTCCCAGAAAAACTATCTCTCATAGTTCTAGAGGATATTTTGCGAGATGCTAAGGGAGAAAAATCAATCAATGGTCCAACCCAGCTCTCAAACCTAATACCCACAAGGTCTGGCACAGCAAACTAACTCCATGGGTGAAATAGCAGCACTCTTATCTGAGGGGTAAACAATAGCTGTCTAATTGGACTTAAAGTCCCCTCAATGGGAGGGAACTCATGGGTGGCACTGTATATACAGTCAAATACACATAGCTGGAGTAGTCACAGATCTAAAGAAAACCCTATCTCTCCCAATCTCTAGACAAATTAAATTTCTTACCCTATGCCAAATAAGGATATTTATATTTACAGACAAGTGTACCTTCCTTACACCACTAATCAAAGAAGCTTATTTTTTGCATCATATAGAGTCTATTACAGATTTCCACAACTGGTCACAGAAAAGCTATGTCTGAGAGATGCCCAACCCTATGTGGCATATCTACAGTGGAACTGCTACACCAAAAGCTCATAGTGGGAATGGGAGGAGAGAATAATAATACATCCCTCAACTCTCACCAGCAAAGCTTCTTCAAACAATAGAGTGTGATGCACACAGAAGGTCACAACTGGCTAAATTTGAGAGAATAAGACTACAGAGTCTGTGTCCCTTGATAGGGTTCCTGTATTAAACATCACCTACCCAAGGCTCAGGGGTCATTGTGGAAGATGGGGCAGAAAGATTGTAAGAGCCAGGGTTGGTGTATGAATGTAAAGAAACAGGCTTTTATACCACTGGACACATGCTCATATGAACTTTCATGAATTGTGACAGAATGTGCAAGACTCATGCCGACTCAATAAGGCAAAAAAACCACCATACAGTGGGGGAAATCGGCAGGCCCCAACCCTAGCCTAGGAACTATTGGCAACTGATTACTGCTGGGTGAGGGTGAGTAGATCTTCTTTAAGATCTCTGGATAGTCTGAATAGACTCCAATGAATGGATTTTCACCAAAGGACATTAAGGTACAGATGCTTGACTGGATAGGACTTCACATTTGTTACATGCCTGAAATCTGATATGGAGGTGTGGAGGAGCATGGATGAGAGAAGGGGTCTAAATTTGATTGAGAAATATTGTATGAAATGTACAAACTCAATTAAGAATTTAAAAATGTGTTTAATTACCTGATTAATTTCTGATATTTCATGATATGAAATTTTACAGCACAGTATTTGACTTACTCAAAAATCACTAATTGCCTCTAAAAATTTTGGATATTATTTCATTATGCAGTTTGAGTAAGGACTTATATATTCCTATGAATATTATTCAAATATAAGATGATGGAATAAAAACACTACACCTTTAATGCATTTTAAAGGACTTAATTTTCTGTCCATGAATTCTCCCATTTTTAAATCCTATATCTCACTCCTCTCTAAATTTTCAAATTTCTTTGTCTTTTAAAATATTTTCATAATTTTCTTTAATGTGTTTGAGTGTATTGCCATTTGGGTGCTGGAAACCAAACTTAGGTCTTCTGCAAGAGCAACTCTTCAACTCTATATTCATCTTTCTTACTTTTTCTATGAATATCTTAATATTTTGCAATTAGTCCATGCTTCTACAGGCAATTGGCACACTGGCCTGAATTCCCGTCTTTTTCTGCCAATTATATTTTCTATGTAACTTGAGGAAATGATACTGATCTTTAAAAATAAAACATACTGTAAAGGAGAGGAATCATAGATCCAAACTGATGAGTATTAGAAAGAAAATCAGAGAAACAGATACAAATTATATATGATATTCAGACTTATATCAGTCATTTATTTGTATGCATTAATACATTATATATTAAAATATATGTACTGAAATATTTAAAAATTGCTGTGAAGTAAATCAGCCTTTGTGCAACTGACGTGACATTGAAAATAGCACTGATAATGATCACCAGAGCATATTCTGTGATGCAATAACTTGACACATACTGTTGGTTCAATCTTTATGTCCCTTTTAAGATGAATGCATTATTATGACCATTTCAGAAGAGAATTTCAGAGAGGAAAAATAACTGGCTTGCAACTTAGAGCAATTACATATCAAAGCTAATTTGAAAATCTATACTATGTCAAAGCACCATGCTGTCTCTGGAAATGTCATAATGAAAACAATTACATTATAACATTAGCAAATATTAATAAAATTGTCAAAATATTTTAAACGAAAATGAGAAATTATGTTCTTTGTGAATAGTGAGCTATTTTATTGTTATTGAAATATAAAACTAGTATTACAATGAAGAAACATAGAACACTGGATATATATTGAGATGCTGTTGAGTACAGGCCACATTTCAATTTCTAAGAATTTAAAGACAGTTAATGTCCATAAGAATGCAGTTTGTGCATTCCCTAAACTGTATTCATATATCCTATCTATGGATTAGACAGCTATTTGTTATGCTACTGTGATGACTTAGCAGAGTCTAGGCAGTACCTAGACAAAAACTCACTTCCAAGAATGGAACAAACTACAGACTTAGCAACCGAGATTTACACCCAAACCAAAGTGACGCCAATGGGATGATGAAGTTGAAAATTATCCAGATATAATCAGAGACAACATCACCAGGAACTGAATAGCTTAGTGATGAGGATCCCAGGGCTATATTAAGACTGGAAATAAATAAAGACAGATGTTTACAGATGAGAAAGTTCTGTACAGTATAAAGGAGAGATTTTAATGCTTAGCAGTGAGTGTACTCGGTATTTTTGAGAGGAAACAGCAAAAACAGAGAATTAAAAATCACTATACATAATAACTAGAGCATTTTTCTAGCTTGAAGAAACAAGCATAATCATGGGGAAGTAAGTCCTACATGACACTGGTGATACTGTAGCATAAAATTAGCAATAGAATTCATTATTTAAAACTATTTACTATTATTTTGGCATTGATGGGACTAGCGTATGAACCTGATTACATATCTGCTTCCTCTAGCTGTATGCATTAACTAATTGAATGAGGCCATTTGTTTATAGTTTTAAATTATTTATTAATTGATTTGTAAACAATTTACTGAGAAAGTTCTTACATGTAGGGATTTATTTATACATTGGAGTCATACTTATAAATGTATTGAATGCATTTCTTGGTTCTATTATTAATATAAAGTTTACTATTTAATGAATGTAAAAGAAGAAAACAAATGGCTACAATACAGTGTGATATACACAAATACAAGTCTTCTGAGAAATATGTAAAGAAAAAATATTCCATTCATCCTTGTATTGACAAAAGTATTTTTTCTAGATGTACCTGACATGTTCTGAAAGTAAGTTTTGATTTTCTGTTAATAAAAAAGACTGTTTGGGATGTTCTGTATGATATACACACAAAAATATCAACAAATAAAAAATTACTTATATTTGAGGAGGAAGCACAAAAATTTACTTCATGTTAATTAGCAGAGCTGACAAACATTACCACTGAAATATACCTGATGACTTTATAGCCATATTCAGGTGCAAAGGATCCAAGTGTAACTGACTGTGACTAGTAACAATCAGATATACAGAGATTACAGATGCATGTGCAAACATCTAAGTGTTCGTAGCATTAAAAATGAGTCTTTCTGTAGGAAATAGCATATTTTAAAATGAAATGGAGATCTTTTTTAAAGGTTAAAAATTCATTCAATTTTATGTCTTACAGTGTCTATACTAAGTTCAATATTGTATAACCGTGTTAATTCAACTGTAAACCTAAAAATTTACAGCCACTTTTGAAAGAGATGTATACTTGCTCTGGAAATTGTTATTGAATATGTTAAAGATGTAATGAAATGCTTCTTCTAATCATGTGGTTATTAAAAATTAATAAATATAATTAAAAAAGAAAAAATAGTCAATATCATCTTGAAAAGATTCAAGAATAAGAGAGAACATGTTCATTAGGGAACACAATGTAGTAAAATAAATCTGATAACAATCTACTAATGTTAAAAATAAAAGACTAAACAAAATATGCATAAGGACAAAACATTGGCACACCAAGGTAGATGGGGAAATGTCACAGAGTCCTACTTCAAAATGAAGAGCTGCAGAAAATAAATTAATATTGAGGAGGGAGAATCAGTTTTCTCCAGAGACTAGATTCCTATGCAGTTATCTAATTCTAAGTGGAACGCCCTAAACACAGATAAACAGAAGAACCACAGACTTTATTCATGCATTAATGTGTGTGTGTGTGTGTGTGTGTGTGTGTGTCTGTCTGTCTGTCAGTCTGTTTAGGCGTGTGTGCTTGTGTGTATATTTTAAAATGTATGTACATGTAACAATTATAGTCATGGAAAGGAAGAGTAAATGGGAAGGAGCTGTGGGAGACATTGGGCATTTGGCGAAGCAATTGGAAGAATAGAATGAAATACAATGCTCATGTATGAAATTCTCAAAAACGTGAGATTGGTAAAATGTGATGTTAAATAATTATCAAGGACTACAAAGATGATTTCTAGAGATATCACAAATGTTAAGATTGTAGACGCCTCTTATAGCGGACCAGAGTTTGGTTCACAGAACCCACATGAAGGACTGATAACAGGCTAGAATTCTAGCCCCAGGTGATACCGTGGCCTCTTCTTGCTTCTTCAGGCACCTGCACTCATATGCACATATCCATATACAGGCACACACATGTATACATGTAATTTTTAAAATAAAAATGAATAAATTTGTGCAGAATTTAGGAAAATAGTGGTACCATTATCAGAAGCTAAATGATAATGCCAGAAACAAGAGCTGTACTTATAGACTTGCAAGGACTATGACCTGGTAAAACCTTGATTTTGGTCTTTTATTCTTCATAACTTCAAAAATGTTTTCATTTCTTTAGTCCACTTTTTGTGCTTATGAGATATCGCAGTTCTGGAAAACTAGCCTGGCACCCAATAAGGAGCTCAATAAAACATGTAAAATTTATGATTTTTGCATCACTGTAGGGCTACCTAAGAAAGCTTTCACAAATTTTGATAAGATTTCATGACCAAAAAAAGAGAATAGCTGTTTGAAACCACTAAGTTATCAGTTCCTCCTCTGTGTCATCAGATGAGTCTGATAGTAATAACCTCGAAACCAGTACCATAAAACCATAGAACTTTTGGTTTTAGAAGGAGACAGCAAGAGGATTTGGGGAGAGCCGTTGGGTACAGTTGGTGAGAACTTGGATGCCAGTAAGAAAAATCCTGACAGGTCTAAAAGGTGCATGTAAAAACAATGCTTTGTTATAATTAAGTGATTGATAGGAGAAAACAGAATACGATAATACAGTTATTCTACTGGCTTCTCACAAGACAGCTGAGAAAATCAATCTGAGTAGATGTGACACAAATACATGAGAGAACACCTTAATGGAAGTGGCTTCAGAGGGCCCACAGCACTTGACTCCCTTCATTCTGAGATCAGGGTGATATTTAGGCAGGATAACTGTGTTTCAGGAGTGTGAATGGGTGACCTTTTCACTTCATCACTGACGAGAAGCAGAGAAGGCAACAGAGAGGGATCAGATATGAGACATCAAGAACCCTTGCCCAGTGACCTACATCTTCCAGCTTGGTACCAACACTTAAGTGTTTATAACCTCCAAAAACATTGCCATCAGTGGAGAACTAAACCTTCAAGACATTGCATTGTTTGAAAATACTTAAATTCCAAACCATAGTATCCTAATAAGGAAATATTTATCTTTTAAGGATAATTTTGGTGAAATATACTCCAGAAGAGATTTGGTAGAACGTAACTTTTGCAGAAAACCCCCAAATATTAAAAAAAACAACAGAATAAAAAGGTGTATAATAAAGAAGTCAAGAATGTATAACAAGCATACTGCTTTGAATTACAAAAAGGTTCAGGCCAGTGTTTCATAGAGAGGATGCTTTCAAAGTGCTATAACTTATGGGCCAGCTCTTTTTAGTGATAAACCTTATAAGTTTTAAAAAGCTCATATCCTTATAAATTTTTCAGGGATTTGAAGGCATAAAAGGGCTTCTAAAAGAAATCAATTGTGTTTGGTTTTTGTCTTGTAGAGTACATTATAATTTGACATATAAGAAGCTGCCAATATTTTTTTAAAATATGTCAAAATATATGGAAAAATGACAAAACCTAGTCAAAAAGGAAAGAGACCTTTGTACCATTCACCAGCTACAGATAAGGTACAGACTGAAAATTGTGTTGGTAGGAAAACACCTTGTTAGTAAAGGAGGGATGATTTAGTGGGTGGAATAAAAAGAGAATGTAAGTGAAAGCCAGAACTGCAGCAAATCATTGCCAGGCAGTGAAACTGGTCCTAATTAAGGAGCTGGCAGTGTATGTGGGCAAGAACACTGAGATGCTATGAATCAGAAGTTGCTGTGGAGTTTCTCTTTCCTTCTTTTTGAGTAAGACTGTCATTACTCTTGATTTCAACAGAATTATTTCTTTGAAAATTTAACAATATAGATTTTTTCCATGCTCTTTTATGATTGCAGTTCTTTTCTATCATTTTAAAATGATGGTTTGCAAAGTGTGCTAGCTATTCATAACTTTAATTCAATTGTTTCCCTGTAATATGAAAGCATAAATATTTTAAACATGGAATATCATTACTTCTGCTGAAAATAAAATGTCTTGGTAAAATTCAACAGTTTTTGAAATTCTATTTTGTGCATAGCATGTATCAGCAAAAATTGCTATGTTAAAGGGTACTTGAAAATATTTTCTGAGTAACATTTTTATAATTTGATATAGAGTTAGGAAAATTTACTTATATGTGCAGTTTTAGAATTTACTTTTATACTGGGTGTTTATCTTTCACTACAGGTGAAAGTAAATTATTTCTGTGACTAAACACCAAGACTATGTTTGGTTTTTTTGTTTGTTTATTTGTTGTTTATGTGTATGCATGTGTTGCCTGCATGTGGCGGTGAGAAGAGGCTATTGGATCCCCTGGGACTGGAGTTACAGACAATTGTTAGCTGCCAGGTGGGTGCTGGGATTCGAACCTGGTCTTCTGCATGTTTTTTAAGCAAGTCCAATCTAAGTTCAAACCAGACAAAATCTCAGCAAAAACACGGAGAAGCAGGTAAGAAACCTTACTCTTACCTGAGGAACTATTGGCAACTTATAATTGCTGGGGTGGGAGATTTGGTCTCATTTACGGGTGAGTCTCTTAGGTTGGTCATGCTCCAGTAGATGAACTTAAACTGAAGGGCATTTGAAGATGCAAACCTGACTCTAGAGTCCTTAATATGTGGTTCCCCAAACCTGAGTCCTATAGAAATGTAGCCAATACTCAAACATTGAACCATTCCTCAGCCCCAATAGGTGGCTTCTAAAGTTGCAGCTGGAAACACACGAATGAGCTTTTTTAGTAATTTCAAATTGACTTTCAAATTAGCTCCATGCTTTTCTAAGATCATGTATTGGTCACTTTAAATATATTGGTTGATAGAATTAGGAAGGTGCTATAAAAATTGGCACATTCATCTCTAATATGAAATATTTTCAGTCTCGGTATTAAATATGTCAGGTGTGGTGGTGAATGCCTTTAATCCCAGCGTTTGAGAGGCAGAGGTAGGTGGATCTCTGAGAGATCAAGAACAGCCTGGTCTACATAGTGAGTTCCAGGTTAGCTAAGGCAGATAGACCCTTCTCAAAAAAACTACAGAAAAAGTATTAACTGTATTAAGTACAAATTGACTAAAAGTGAAATTAAGAAATCAATACCATTTGAAAGAACTAAAATAAAGAAAAATTTCATCAGTGCTAAAATACAGGACTTTAATTTTACAAGATGGTACAATTTTACTACTCAAAAAGGATAAGGAAGTTAATTGAAAAAAATTCCGAATAGGGATCTAAGAGTCAAAATATTTGAAATTTAACATTCATGATTTCCTTACATTTAAGTTTTATGGGCCTCAGGAGATATTTCTTCAGTAAAAAATAGTGGCCTTAGCCTTGATGTCTCCTAACTGAGAATACCAGTTAATAAAATTTCCTCTATTTGAGCACAGATCTTGAAGCTTTCAATAAAATTGTTTTCTGTTTGTTGAGGCCTCTTTTAAAGAATACACATAAGAAATTAGAGTGGGAGAAACAACATAGTGAAAATAACAAAATTAGTTTGTTTATGTAAACAAAAACAGGACTAGAGAGATGTCTCAGTGGTTAAGAGCACTGGTTGATTTTGCAGAGGACTGGGGTTTGAGTCCTAGAACTCACATAGCTGCCAACAACCTTTCATAACTCTCTTTCCAGGTGATTCAACACAGTTTTCTGACCTCCATGGGATTTACATGACACAGATGCTCTAATACATATGCAGGTAACATATTCATACACATAAAAATAATAAAATATTTAAAAAGTAAACATTGTAAATATTGTTTCTTGACCATTTGCACATATAAGAACAAAAAATTCTAGGAGTTTATTTCTTAACTAGAAAAACAACACAGTAGAAAATGAGCCAGTGTGTTGCTGCTGTGCACTGTGGATTAGAGGCAAGCTGTAGAGTTCATTGCAGTTATCCATATAGGCACTGAGGCTGTGGAGAGAGGGAATTGTGTACAAATCCAAGGGACTCTGGGGAAATGACAAAGGAGAAATGGACATAGGTCACATTCTCTTAAAATTTTTTCATTAAAGCAAAGGAGTTTTATAAGAAAAAATCTATATGAGAGATACTAAAAAATATTTGTCCTTGAACTTAATATTTCAACAGTGAGACCTGGGGATGGAAAAGTTTTCAACTGATAAGTGAAAATAAAGCCATAACATTTTAATTCAATGTCAGCCATAAAAAATAATTTAAATTCAAGAAGTGAGTAACGATTAATTGGAAAAACTGGGAGTAACTGGCATGGAGGAGAGGAGGGAATGACTTGCAAGGGACCATGGGGTAGGAGAAGGAGAAAGTCAGATGAAAGGTGGCAGGAGCTGGGAGATAGTGGGGGGGGAGGGTGGGATTAATGAGGGCACTATGACTAGGGAGGAAGGGAGGAGGGAAGTTGGATGGGAAGAAAAAGAGTAGAGATGAGTGAATCTCGGGGGGACTCGGAAAAAAGAGGGAAAAGTGGTGCTCTAGACACCCTATGAGAAATGCACAGAGTGCCTGAACACTAATGCATATGTATACCTGGGAGCTGTGTGACAGGGAATGCAGCCCCAGATAGAAGAGACCTCCCTTTAAGTGACAAACATACCATACAGCACTGATCAAAGAAGCGTCTTTTTGTGTCAGATGGAGGCTTCTTCAGAGTTGTACATCTGGTCGGGCACAGAGAAAATTCATCTGGGAGTTGCCCAGTACTAGGTGACACATTTGCAGTTGAATCTCTACAACTAAGGCTCATGGAATATAGTGGACTAAGAAGTAGAGAGAGGACTAATGCATTCCTCAACTCTTACCAGTGAGGCTCCCTTGTACATCAGAGTGTGATGCACACAGAAGGCTACATCTGGCCAACTTTTGGAGAATAAGGGACTGTAGAGTGTAGGATGGGACTCCTCTATGGAACCTCACCCCCACATAGCTCAGGGACTATTGCAGAAGAGGAGGTAGAAAGACTAAGAGACAAGGCTGGTTCATGATTACAGGGAGGTGGAGGCTTCCAGGCCACTGGAGGTTTGCTCATGTGAGCCTGTGGCAGCGGTGGCATCGAATGCAGGACCCATGTCAGGTCAATAAAGGGCCCAAATGGGAGATGACATAGGTTTCTGGCCAGCACTGGATTGAGAATTATTTGAGACTGATTGCTGCTAGGTAGGGAGAGTATGACTTACATATGACCACCGGATGGGCTGACTAGACTCCATTAGATGAATTTATACTGAAGGACACATGAGTACAAACACCTGAATTAATGGGATTCAGGATGAATGGCAGAGTACATAGGGTTCGCTGGGAGCATGGGGTAAGGCACAGATGGAGGAGAGGGTCTGGATTTGAGTGGCAAATGTATGACATTTAAAAAGCTCAGTTAAAAAAATTAAAAAGGATTTGGTGCTAAGATCCACACAGGATGGAGAATATCCATCTTTTTTTTTTTTCTGAGTCTGTGTTACTTCACATAGTATAACAGTTTCTAGTTTCATCCATTTACCTGTAAAGTTCATAATTTTATCTTTCTTCACTGCTGAGTAAAACTCCATCGTATAAATGAGCCATATTTTCATTACCCACTCGTCGGTTGAGGGATACTTAGGTTGCTTCTATCTCTTATCTAGTGTGAAAAGAACAGCAACAACATGGATACACAAGGGTCTCTGCAATAGGATGAGTTCCTTGGGTATATGCCAAGGAGTGAAATAAATGGGTCAAATGGTAGGGTTATTTTTAGTTTTATAAGAGTTCTCCACACTGCTTTCTATAGGGCTTGAACAAGTTTGCAATCCCACCAGCGGTGGATGAGTGTTCCCCTTTCCCCACATCCTCACCAATTTGGTATCATTTGTTCTCTTGATCATAGTCGATCTGACTGGAGTAAGATGAAATCTTAAAGTGGTTTTAATTTGCATTTCTCTAATTACTAATGATGTTGCACATCTTTTAAGATGCTCTTAGCCATCTTTATTTCTTCTATTGAGCTCTTTATCCCACCTTTCTTGATTCTTTGCTTTTTGAGTTTGTTATATATTCTGAATGTTAAACCTTTGTCGGATGTATTGTTGGTGAAGATTTTCTTCCATTCTGTGTCTTTTCTCTTCACTTCTTTGATTCCTTCTTTTGATGTACAGAAGCTTTTTAGTTTAATGAGGTCCCATTTGTGGATTTTTTACTTTGTTTCCTGAGCAATTGATTTACGGTTTAGAAAATTCTTTCCTACACCTATATCTTTATTGTCAATATTTTCTTCTAACAGTTTCAACGTATCAGGTTTCACCTTGAGGTCTTTGATCCATTTACAGTTGACTTTTGTGCAAGGTGAAAGATAGGGGTTTAGATTCAATCTTCTGCAGGTGGAGATACAGTTTTCCCAGTACCATATTCTGAACATGCTGTCTGAACATGCAATCCCACCAGCAGTGGATGAGCGTTCCCCTTTCCCCACATCCTCACCAATTTGGTGTCATTTGTTCTCTTGATCATAGCCTGTGTGACTGGGTTGCTTTGACTATCCAAGGTCTTTTTGCTTCCATATGAATCTTAGGATGTTTTTTTTCCACTTCTGTGAAGAATGTCATGGGGATTTTGATTGGCATTGCATTGAATCTATAAATGGCTTTTGGTAGGATGGTCACTTTCAGAATATTAATTCTTCCAATCCATGAGCATGGGAGATCCTTCCATCTTCTGATGTCTTCCTCAATCTTTTTCTTTAAAAATTTCAAAATTTCATTTTAGAGTTCTTTAATGTCTTTGGTCAGGTTTATTCTGAGATTTTTTTTTTTTCAGCTATTGTGAAAGGGAGTGTTCCCATGTACTCTTTCTCTGATTGCTTATTATTGGTATATGGAAAGTCTTGGCTGGGGGCACCAACAACACAGACAGTAACAGGGATCACAGAGTTATCCAGTGGGCTCCAGTGGAGGTGGGAGGCTATGGAATGGTGCCATTTGAGATGTGGATATATAGATGAATAAGATTGTTTGAGATATTCTGTATAAAATACACACACACACAGACACACACAGAGACACACACACACAAAATCAACAAATTTAATAAATGATTTATATTTGAGGAAGAATTAACATTTCATATTAATTAGTAGAAGTGAAAAACATTACCATTGAAATCTACTTGATAACTTTATATCCATACTCATGTTCAAGAACCTCAAATAGTAACTGAATGTGACTAGTAATAGTCAGATACATAGAGATTAGAGATGAATGTGCAAACATCTAAGTATTAGTAGCATTAAAAATGAGTTTATCTATATGAAACAGTACATTAAAAGAATAAAACATCATTCAATTTCATGAATTATAGGGTTTATATTGAATTCAATATTATATCACTGTATTAACTCAGCTGTGAATCTTAAAATTTACAGCTAATTTTGAAAGAGATGCATCGTTGCTCTGGAAATTGTTATTGAATATGGTAATGCTGTAATGAAATTCTTCTTCTAATCATGTGGTTATTAAATAAATATTTTTAAAGAAAATAAAGACCTTAAACAAATGCACTGTTAAAATCATAATTATTTAGAATCATTATATTGTAACTAATTAAACTGGGCTAGATTCAAGAGATTTCCTTTGCAGGGAAAACAATATTATATTGTTCAAAGACTAAATATAACCACTTTATATGAATAGTTCAGAAAGCAAATACATTTACCCAATAAATTGTTAACATTATAAGTGTGTTATTATTAGCTATTTTGTCTCAAGCCATTCAATCATTGTAAACACTGATCCTAAAAGTAAAACAAAATATATATTAGCAAAATGGAATAATAAAGTCTTTAAAACTAACAATAAATAATACCTAAATATGTATTTCTTTTCTAAAGGTAGATAAGCAACTATTGATTTACTTAAATTGACACTCTGTCTGTAAATTTGAAAAAACATTAAAAACATATGATTTCATGAGAGAAAATCTGATCATGCACAAAGTAATTGGAAAACATGAAATGAATAGATGCATCCTCAAAAGTATGTAGTCAATGAAGAGTAAGTTGGAAAGAAACATAAACTCTGAAGAAATCTAAACCGATAAGGAGATTGACTCTTTAAGCAAAGTTTTCCCAACAAAGAAAAATCCTGTAGAAGAGATGCCTTGAATAATGCATTTCACTTAATATTGAGAGAAAAATAATAGCAATCCCTTTACGATGAAACCAAGAAAATCAAAGACAAGGAAATGTGTGTTAAGTCATTTTATGACACAGCCATTATTGGCAAACTACAAAACAATGTTAGTGAAAAGAACACTACTTGCCTGTATTTATGATGCACACAGATTTCATGATCCCAATGAAGAAAAATTACCAACAAAATCTAACACTTTCTAGGGACAATGGGATTCACTGAAATGTATCTTTGTTTATCCAGACATGCAAGCTTATGCCAATATGTAAGCACAGCAAGGTCACTCATTATTCAGATATCAACAACTGGGAATCAGATACAGGAGAATCACCACAGCATAGAGGCCAGTGAGTGCTGTAGAGAGACACTCTGTCTCAAGACTCCCATAAAAGTATATAAATAAATAATGTCATATATTACATTAAAGTGAAGAATATTTGTTTAATGTGTACTTATCTCAAAAAGTAGAGGACAGTTAATCAAATCAACAATCTAATGATGGAAGCACTTAACAAACTAGGAATATAAGAAAATTACTTCAATATAATAAGGGCATACCTGAAAAGACAAGACTACTCAAAGGTGAAAACATGAAGGTTCTTTCTATAATCTAAGGACAAAGGCAAAATGTGCGCTCTTACCATTCTGTTCAACATAACTCTGGAAGGCATATCAAGAACAGTAAGACAGGAAAGAATAAGTACAGTTAAGTTAAGCAGAAAAAAAGAATTAGATTTATCTATTGTTTGAAATGATGTGATATTATTTCTAGAGAAACCTAAATCACCACAAGAATGCCATTAGAACTAATGAATTCAATAATGTTACAAGATTAAAACTAACAAAATAACTTCTAATTCTATACAACATAGTATCCAAAACAAAAATTCAGAAAAGAATATAACTTGCCACTGCATCTTGAGACATTTACATCACACCCTGCCCCAAAAGATTCAGGAAGTGTCACAGAAAAGGGAGCAGAAAAACTGTAAGAAACTAGGTGATGGATGACTACAAGGAAAAACTGTTTTCAGGACACAACAGGGCATTTGCAAGTATAACCATACAGAGCAAGCACAGGCCTGCATAAAACCAAGTCAGAGAAAATCCCAGAGGTAGAGGAGACCAGAACATACAGTTGCAGACCTAGCTGAGGAAATTTTGGCTGTTGTAGAGGGAAAGGCAATTTTCTTTAAGTATGTGGTACTGGGTAGGTTGACTAGGCTCCAGGAGATGGAACCACATTTAAGTGTTTTGGCTGGGGGGGGGGAGGTGAGGGAGAAAAGAAAAAGGATTTAAGATTAGCAATAAATTTAATTGAACAGGGAAAAATAGTTTTACATTGAAATTACAAAACACTTTATAAAATAAAGAAGGTATCAATCAAAGTAAGGAAGATATTAATAGTGGTGAGTCCTATGATGTATTACTGACAAAACAGTCATAATATCAAAAGTGATCTACATAATTAGTGCAAATACTAATATAATTTCAATGGAAGTTTTATAGAAACTGAAAAAACTCACATAAAATGCATATGCAATCACAGCAGACTTCAAACATCCAAAAGAATGTTAAAAAACAAAAGCAAAATTGGAGTTGTCACAATTCCTGATTGCAAAAAATGTTCCAAAACTATTAAAACCGTCTGAACTTGGCATAAAGACCAACATATATACCACTGAGACAGAATGGAGTGCCCAGAAATCAATCCATGAATATATAATCAACTGCCACTAGGCAAGACTGCCAAGAACGCACAGTGGGAAGCAGATTATCAAACGATACTGAGAAACCTGGGTGTGAACATGCAAAGAGCAACACTGAGCCTTTATCTTATTCTGTACTTGAAATTCAAAATGTAAAGAAGATGAACTAATGACTAAGACCCAACCCTATAATCTCCTAAAAAGAATCAAAAAACCTTTTATGGCATTGGTTTTGGCAAGGATTTCATGAATATGATAATACATACACAAGTAACAAATCCAAAAACACATAAGTGAGACTACATCATAGGATATTAAAACAAAGACAGCAATCAACAGGAAGGCAGCATGTGAAAAGAGAAAAAGTACTTGTAAACCATTATCTTATGAGATATTGTCATATAAATTTGTATATGTATAAATATGTATATATATGCACACACTCTATAATACCTTATTTTAGTACCTATTTTAAAAATAATAATAATCTGAGTTTAAAAGTGGCCAGAGGATTTAAATAGCTATTTCTTCAATAAATCATAAAAATGGCCCACAGATACATGGAAAGATGTTCAACAGTTAATAATATGTTTTGTATACTAACAATTATGAGACTAGATTTCATATTAATTGCATTTTTGCATCAACTAAAAATTGAAATGTCTTTTATGTGTACAGTATAAGTAGTAATAATATAATCAGACTGCAGTTACCTTTTACTAGACTGTTAAAACCTGTTCTTGAAAAAAGCTGATTATTTTTTATCTCGAGTTGATCATTTGTATCTTGATGTCTAAAATCTTGCTTGAACATGGGAATTGCTTGAAAATACAACTGTTGAATTTGATTATGAACTTAAATTTAATTTATATATAAGGCTTTTTAGTAGCTAAATAAAGAGACCCAAACCAATCAAACCCCAAGTTCCATAAAATTTTAGTTATAAGTCAGGCATTAAAATGTGTATGTCCAGATCCTTGTTTTGCAAGAGTTTCCACCATGCAAGGAAATTGGATAAGACAGGATAATTTAAAGGGAGGTAAAACATTACATCCTCCTGGAAAGCATTTGGGAGGCAGAGGCAGGCGGATCTTTGTGAGTTCGAGGCCAGCCTGGTCTACATAGTGAGTTCCAGGACAGCTGGGGCTTGAAGACCATGTCTCAAAACAAAGAGGAAAAAAAAAAAGAAACTCAGGTAGGGAACAACTTAAATGTTTCAGTAAATCTTTGAAACTGGCAAGATGCACTGGAGGTTATAGTAGCGGGAAGGACTGTGGAGGGACACACTCAGATCACTTGAGATGCCCAGAAGTGTCAGAGACCAGCCATGCTGCCAAGAAGAAGCTCGGAACAACTAAACCACCTGGAAGAAACACTCTCCAACCTGACAAGCTGCCTGAAGTTCTCAGTGAACTCATTTTCCGGCTTTCATGAATCATCACTCATGTTGGTGTGGCCTTTTTGTCAAGAAGCTCTTATTGTCTCTGCTTCTATACGTAACCCCAATAAAGTCCTTGCTCTACCGTATTTTGACCCATCGCCCATGCTGTGGTGGGGCTGTGGTGATGCAGCTCTTTTGTGTCATTCTGCTTCTGTTTAGTAACCCCACACCATACTCCTGTAAGTAGCTTCAGTAAATTCATTGGTCTGTCATCAATTTCTTATTTGGGCTATCTAGGTGATTGTTCTCATTTCCCTTGATCAGGGTCACACAACAAACAGTTGATTTTTTTTAAAACTTCACCATGTTTTTAATAATTTTGAATAATTTTTCAAATTGGATTGCTCACTGAAACCATTTGTAAAATTTTAGCTTTTGTATTCAGATGTCCCTTGGAACAAGTTCATCTATTAAAGTCTAGTCAGCATCTCTAGAGTCACTCCCTTAAAGAAGATCAACTCTCTCTCACCCAGCAATACTAAGCTACCAAGAGCTACTATGCTAAATTTGGTATCTACTGCCCAGGTATTACCATATATGACAGAACGCATGAAATCCAGAGGGGTATATGTGGCATGCAGATGGGGGAAGTGTCTAAATAGGAATAAGATATGAAATACACAAAAATTCAATAAAAATACACATTGAAAAAAATTCAGTATCAGGACTTAAGCTCTAGATAGACTGTTATTTATCTTATTTGAGGTGAAACAAGTATCCTGTATGTTTCTAATGTATATTTAAGATCTGAAAACCTCATTATTAGGCTGTTGGGAGATGAGTAATATTAGGACATACTAATAATAATAATATAACAATATTAGTAAAAATAGGATCATAAGTACGATGTATTTAAATATTCTACATCATTTTTGCTCCCACCTTGATACATGACAGAACATGACATATTCCTAACATTGACAGTGAGAAGTTTATACTTTGTTATTCAATGTTGGAGTATATGATTATTGAACTCTTATTTACTAGTAAGTTTAGGGGCTTGATTTTTGAGGACATCAAGGAATTAGATGCAGAGAGATGCTGGGAAAACAGTTACTCAACTTTCCTCTATATGACTATAGAGTTAAACACAGGAAATAGACTGAAGAGACCAGTATAAATGTAGTTAACAAGTTAACACACCATTTACGTGTAACAGAAGAGCTTTTGCATCTCTTATAACTAAGAAAGAGACATACACAAGGGCTGCTTTAAGTTTTGAAGCAGACTTTTCAATTACAGAAAATAATTTTGTGACCCTTTTATCTGGAAAAGTATGAAAATTTGCATTCAGAAATGAAAGTGACTTCAACATTCTTTCTATGTGATGCAACATACGAATATGCCTCAGATGCCTCCAGAAAACAGAAATGCTTTATAGTATTTCTAACAAGTTCTAAGCAACAAGGTATGTATGCATGACAATATATCAGCTGGAAGAGCACGATTACTTCCACAGTGGAAAGAGCTACACTACATTTGAAAAGCTTCACAGTGTTACAGAATGTCAAGTGGATGCATCCTGTCCTCTGTGAGATAGTGTCATCTGGTTATATCTACCGAAGTCACACTTTAAATTTTTGTCATCATGAATTCATCCAGAAGCCACAAATAAATTTCAAGGAAAAGTGTTCTAGATTCCTGCATCATCTAACTCTGTTAAGCTGGCATCATTTCTTCATATCACAGCTATTCAGGTGGCTTTCTGTGAAAGCACATGGATTATCAATGGAAAAGCACCATGTAATAATTCATTAGTGTTAGATAAACTGCATGAACCCCACGCTATCATGCCCTATGATGTAGTCCTAATTAAACACAATAAAGGGAAATTTTTATTATGGGTATAGTTGCAAGCAGTGCAACTAAACTTTATGTGTATAA
>NW_008352267.1:512106-515898 GCF_000622305.1 Nannospalax galili | reverse complement strand
TATATTATATTTGTATATATTCATTCTCCTTGCATGGTAAATGGCTTGTCTGTGATTCCCAGTATGAAAATAACAGGACTGGATCAAATATTAAGAGGATTTAGGGAGGAGATTTTGATATAATTTTGGGGAAAAAGCATAAGAGCCTTTCTGATTTATTTTAATAATTTCTGTAATATTTCTACTGTTATAAAACATTCATCACAAACTCTGCACTTATCAATACATTGAGCATGTTAACCGACTCAGTGAGCTCTAACCATCACTTCTCCATAGCAGTGTTAATGTTGATACAGTAAGCTCATGAAAAAGGTGGCCATAACGAGAGGACAAAAGCATACTGTGTGCCTAACAGGGTCACTTACTTCTCACTAAATGTACTTCAGTTAAACAGCAACAACAACAACAACAACAACAACAACAACAACAGCAACTGACACACAGACTGACTTAACAGCAGTAGAGCAACTGCGTCCTGATTATCACCATGTTTCATGTATGGCAGTCATGTATGGTTGATTGCATAGAACTTCTTCTACTTTGGACCAGATTTTCTTATACACTGTCTCTTGTGGAATATCAAATATATCACTTTAGTGTCCCCTGCATGTTATCATCAGGCCATGGGACCAAGCACTTTTGTAAAAGATAGTTAAAAGGAGTGCATGATTTGAGAATTCACTGTTGTACCATATACCAAAACACCCCAGCACTGGTAACCAATGTGTAGATTTATGATTGAGAGTGAACTGAAGAGTGAGACTGAGACTCCTCACTCTCAGTGTCAGTGACTTCCTGGTGAACTACATGATTCCCAAAACCATAACCAAATGTGTGATTTACTAGAAAGACTGATTCCCCTTTAAAAAATGGCTGTTTTGAAAAAGAACACAGATTTTACTGAAATGGAAGATAAAAATGCAATTAGATGCTTTAGAGCATACAAAGAAAAGAATTAATGTATTTGATTTATGAACTAAATTGAGTTGTCCTTTGGGGTGAGATTAGCTTTTAAACAGAAGATAAACGAAGAATATTTCCAGAATGTGAATGATATTTGTGGGTATGTGTTGTTGCTTTTGGTACCTTGAATTACTGAGATAGTCCCAATGCCAGTAAACCTGGCCCAGGTGTGGCAGGATGAAAGTATTTGTCATTTCATCTAAAGTAATGCAGAGAAGAAATGTGGGTAACATCACGCCCCTGCCTCTAATTTCATTTGCATATCATTTACATTTTCCAGGAGAACACAATTAACCCTGATCTTGATGGATTCAGGTTATATCAAACATTTTTAGAAAGAAATTAAAGATTTTGTTCTTTATCATGCAAGAATCCAGACGCTTTAAAAATGTGTTAGACTTTAATAAGCAACATAATGCCAACATATAATCTGTTCTTCGATAGATACCTTTCAACCATTCCTAAATGTCACTGCACAAGATAAAGACCAGGCAGTAAAGGTGAAGGAGAGAAGCTCTTCGTGGACTGGATTTGATTACTGGGAAACCAGAATTATGAAAGATTAGGAGGTAAATTACCTCTTCTCTTAAAACAGATTATTATGAGATTCAGTAATCTCTTGGAGCCATTATGACAATGACCTGGGAGACCAACAACCAGTTACAGTTATTACAAAATAAACAGAAACCAAAAGGAATGCTGTATCCTTTTTCTTTTGCTAAATTTCACTGTTTTAATACTTTTAATTTTCATTTTATTGATTTTTATGAATTTCATACACTATAGTTTGGTGGTATTTAGATCCCCTTCCCTATCTGCACTGGCCTTCACTGCCAGTATTGTTTGAGGGTCTATGGGACCCATGATCAACAGCCTCAAAAGAGAAAATCCATCCTTCAAAAAACAGAATCCACTGTTTGAATCCAACAGATTCAAAAGAGAGAATATCACCCATGGAGATATTCTTTTACAAGTCTATGGTGTCTAGTGGGGGCGTTGTCTTCCTCAATGAATTCTATAGCTGTAATTTTAATTATTTAATATTTAGCCCGTTAACATTGCTTTTGATTTTAGTTTCTGCCTAAACTTCTTCAAAAAGTAGACTTCCCCATTATTTAACAAGCTGGAGTGACAATTTCCTCCTTGCTCAGGTTTTATTGAAAATTTTATAAAGTATATGAAATCTTATCCTTCCTTTCTCTTCCCTCCACATCTCTACCCTCCTCTTCTTCTTTGCCTGCACCTTCCTCTCTCCTTCCCTCCATCACTGCATTTGAACTCTGGAACTCATGTGTTCTTCTTACTTCAAGCTTCTGAGTTGCTAGGACTACAAGTACTTGATACTGTACCCAAAATTCTAAACACTAAAATAACATATCTATTATCAACATGGATGTTTTAAATTAAAAACGAGATTACTGACAAGTAAATTATTTCCTGAACAATTAATAGATTACATTAAAAATAAATTTCAGTAATGTTGAACATCTTTTAAGATGTTTCATAGCCTTCATTACTTCTTCTTTTGAGAACTCTCTGTTCAGCTCCTTAGCCCATCTTTTCATTGGGTTGCTTCTTGTCTTGATTCTCTGTTTTTTGAGTTCATTATAAATTCTGGTTACTAACCTCTGTCAGATGTGTCACTGGTAACGATTTTCTCCCATTCTGTGGGTTTTGTATTTGCTTCCTTGGTTGTCTCCTTTGAAGTACAGAAGCTTTTTAGTTTAATGAGGTCCCATTTGTTAATTCTTGCCCTTGTTTCCTGAGCAATTGATGTCCAGTTTAGAAAGGCCTTTCCTATGCCTATAACTTGTAGGTTTTTCCCAATGTTTTCTTCTAATGATTTCAGAGTTTCAGGCTTTACATTGTGGTCTTTGAGCCATTTGGAATTGACTTTTGTGCAGGGTGAAAGATAGGGGTTTAGTTTCATTCTTCTACAAGTGGAGATCCAGTTTTGCCAGCACCATTGCTGAACATGTTGTCTTTCCTCCAGTTAATGTTCTTGGCCCCTTTGTCAAATGGTAGGTGGCAGAAATTGTATTTACTCATATTTGGGTCTTCAATTTCGTTCCATTGGTCTATGGGTCTATTTTTGTGCCAGTACCATGTTGTTTTTATGACTGTAGCTCTGTAATACAGCTTAAAATCTGGTATAGTAATCCTCCCGGCATTACTATTAGTGCTCAGGGTTGTTTTGGCTATCCGAGGTCTTTTAGGCTTCCATATGAATCTTTGGATAGTTTTTTTCCAATTCTGTGAATTCATGGGAATTTTGATTGGCATTGCATTGAATCTATATATGACTTTTGGTAGGATGGACATTTTCACAATATTAATTCTCCCAATCCATGAGCATGGTAGATCTTTCCATCTCCTTGTGTATCGCTCAGTCTCTTCAAAGATTTTTCTTTAAAGATTTAAATTTTTCATTGTAGAGGTCTTTAATGTCTTTGGTCAGTTTTTTTTTTTTTTTTTTTTTTTTTTTTGCAGCTATTGTGAAAGGGAGCATTTCTATGTGCTCTTTCTCTAATTGCTTGTTATTGGTATACAGAAAGGCTATAGACTTTGGTAGGTTAATTTTGGAACCTGACATTTTACTGAACATATTAATAATTTCTAGGAGTTTTCAGGTGGAATCTTTGGCATACTTCAGATATAATATATCATGTTCAAAAAGGGATAATTTGAGCTCTTCTTTTCCAATTATTACTCTTTAATTTCCTTCCCTTGTCTTATTGCTCTTGAAGAGTTTCAAGCACTGTGTTAAAGAGAAGTGGAGATAGTGGACAGCCTTGTCTGGTTCCTGATTTCAATGGGAATGCTTCCAGT
>NW_008352267.1:510842-511891 GCF_000622305.1 Nannospalax galili | reverse complement strand
GAGCCCATTTATATGATTTATGATGTTTATTGACTTACGTATATTGAACCATCCCTGCATCTCTGGGATAAAGCTGACTTGATCATGTTGGATGATCTTTCTGATATGTGTTTGTATGCAGTTTGCAAGTATCTTGTTGAGAATTTTTGCACCTATGTTCATTAAGGATATGAGTCTATAGTTTTCTGTTTTGGTTGTATCTTTACCTGGTTTGGGTATTAGAGTGATGCTGGCTTCATAGAAGGAATTTGGAAGTTGTCCCTCCATTTCTATCTTTTTGAATAAAATAAGTAGTATTGGATGTAGATCTTCTTTAGATGTCACATAGAATTCTGCTGTAAATCCATCTAGTCCTGGGTTTTTTTTTTTTTCTTTTAGATTTTCAAATTTAGTAGCATTTGGTTTTTAAAGTATTCCCTTATAATGTTCTGTATCTTTCTGGTGTCTGTTGTGATGTTTCCCCTTTCATCTCTGATTTTGTTGATTTGGAGTTGTTCTTTCTTTTGTTTAACTGGGCTAATGGTCTATCTTGTTTATCTTTTCAAAGAACCAGAGTTTGCAGATTGCTGGTCCATGAACAGGACTCCACCCACCCAGGGCTTAGGGACCTTCATAAAATAGGGGGAAGAAAAATTGTAAGAAAGAACCAGCTCTTGGAATTGTTGATTCTTTGTATTGTTTTCTTTGTTTTCAATTTCATTAATTTATGCCATGATTTTTGTTATTTTTTCTTGTCTGCTGGGTTTGGGTTTTGTTTGCTGTTGCTTTTCAAGCATGTTGAGTTGCAATGTTAAGTCATTTATTTGTGTTCTTTCCAATTTTTTGAGGTAGGCACTTAGAGCTATGAACTTCCCTCAAAGGACCACTTTCAGCATATCCCTGAGGTTTTGTTGTGTTGTATTGTCCTTTTCATTTAATTCCAGGAATACTTTTATTTCTTTCTTAATTTCTCTTTTGACCCATTCATCATTCAGGAGTGTGTTGTTTAATCTCCATGTGTTCATGCACTGATTAGGGTTTCTTCCGGAGTGATTGTAAGCTTTATTGCA
>NW_008352267.1:508206-510688 GCF_000622305.1 Nannospalax galili | reverse complement strand
TGTTAAGTCCATTTGATATATGGTATTGTTTAATTCAGATGTCTCTCAGCTAACTCTCTGCCCTGTTGACCTATCTAATGGAGACAGTGGGGTACTGAAATAGCCTACTATTAATGAGTTGGGGTTAATCTGGGTGTTAAGTCCTGTAGTATGGCTTTCATGAAGTTAGGTGCATCAGAGTTTGGTGAATACATGTTCATGAATGAAATATCTTCTTGATTCATTGTTCCTTTGACCAAAATGAAGTGGCCCTCTTTGTCTCTTTTAATTAGTTTTAGTTTAAAGTCTATATAGTCAGATATTAGAATTGCTATGCCTGCTTTTTTCCTAGTGTCATTTGCTTGGTATATTTTTTTCCATCCTTTCACTTTGCGATAGTATCTGTCCTAATTAGGGAAATGTAAAATAAAACCACTTTAAGTTTTCACCTAACCCTGGTCAGATTGAGATCAAGAAAACAAATGATACCAAATGTTGGAGAGGATGTGGGGAAAGGGGACACTCATCCACTGGTAGTGGGGTTGCAAACTGGTTTGACCCCTATGGAAAGCAATATGGAGAACTCTTAAGAAAACTGCCATTTGACCCAGTTATACCACTCCTTGGCATATACCCAAAGAACTCACCCTATTGCAGAGACACATATTTATCCATAATTGTTGCTGCTCTTTTCACAATAGCTAAGAGATGGAAGCAACCTAAGTGTCCCTTAATTGATGAGTGGATAATGAAAATGTGGTTCATTTATACAATGGAGTTTTACTCAGCAGTAAAGAAAGATGAAATCATGAAATTTTCAGGTAAATGGATGGTACTAGAAACTGTTATACTAAGTGAAGTAACACAGACTCACAAAAAAAAAATGACATATGTTTTCCCTCATATGTGGATCCTAGAACCAGACTCTGATGAATAATTATGCAACCACACACACTTACAGGAACCAGGATAATGGAAAGGAAACAGGGAGGTAGAGGAAAAGAAATAACCTGAAAGAGAAGAACAGTAGGAAACAGGCATTAATAAGGGAGATATGGATAAAAATTGGGTTAGTTTGAGGGAGCGGGGATGGAAGGGTATACAAGGAACCTAGAGGATAAGGGGAAAGAAGGCACTCAAGAGAGGTAGGAACATAGGAGAAGGGTATTAGTAAGGAAGAAAGGGGCAAATGGGTGCACCTTAAGTGGGAAAACCATGATTGAGGGGTGAGAAAATGTGAGAGATAAAGAATGAGTAGCTACGGTTGAAAACCAGTGAGAACCATATTACTCCTACAACCTACTGACAAATTATATATAGCAGATCAAGAAATATATGTCCAGGTAAGGTTTATCTGAGAACTACTGGTGTTTGCGCAAGATTTGTCTACATGACACACAGTAATTAAAAATACCAGACTGGTGGAATTAACCTTCTTGGATGTTTAACAGACATACTTTGATGTCTATAATAATTTTGTCAGAGGGACATAAAGGAAACTTTTTGCTCCTTGCCCTCCTAGGTTGACTAGTTCCAGGGGACTATGAGCATCTCTCAAAATGGCCTATAATGGTGGTGAGTCACCTGTCCTCCTGATCAAGGAGGCTGAGGAGACCCCACCAAATGGACTTGAACCAGTGTTCAGTCTATAAAGAGGAGGATCAACACAGAGGTATCATTTCCTCCATGCTTCCAAGCAAAGCCAACCATTGTCAAGCAGGACCTTTGAGGTATCGTCACATGGGCGGAACTGGTAAAATATAGGAGCCAGAGGCTCCTCCCAAGCCTATGTGACCCCTGAGGAACAGATCCTCAAACGACCTTACGAGTAAAAATAAATCAGTTTATCTGGGCCAACTGTATGGCCTTAAACACCCAAAAGGACAGTATAACCAAAGATTAAATGGGCCAACATAATTTCATTAGAGTCCATATGTATAGTTAAAGGCTACATAACAAGCAACATTGCCAGATGAGCAATACCTTCTTTTGAGTTGCTGGCTAGGGTGGCCAAAGGGAATCACAGATATTAACCCAGCATAGAACTGGGAAAATGAACAGCAGACTCCAATCTTATCCAAAGGAATATAGACAACTCATTACCACCAGATGAGGAACGGCTGACCCTCCTAAAACAAATATCTTTGATAGCCTGACAATATTCACCAGAAGGGCAAGTAGTCAGGAATGGCTGGGGGTGCCAACAACACAGCAGACAGTAGCTGGGATATCAGAGTATAAGGGCTCTAGTGGGGGGAAGGAGGCTATGGGAAGGTGCTGCCTGGGAAGTGGGTGTATAAATAAATTTTAAAAAAAGAAAATAATTATTCTTCAAAGCATAGAAATTTTCTCTTTTAATAAGTAGATGTGAAAAACATTACTATTGAAATCTACCTGATGACTTTATATCCATACTCAGATGCCAAGGAGCTCAGAAAGCAACTGACTGTGACTAGTAATAATCAGATGTATAGAGATTAGAAACACATGTGCATCTTAGTGT
>NW_008352267.1:502464-507589 GCF_000622305.1 Nannospalax galili | reverse complement strand
CATTATTTAATTAAACTGTTCAACTTACTATACCTGAGTAATGCATTGCTTAAATATGTGGCATAAATATACATCTCTACTCCTAAATATGGTGAACATATCCACGTAAAACATTCAATTTTACTATTATAAATGATAAAGCCATTCTGTGCATAATTTCTATTCTCTATTGACACAGTATGCTAACAACTCATTCCTGGGACATCAGTGTGATAATATTACAAAATAATGCATCATCAGAACTACTGTGATAAAAGCCCCTTTCTAATGATGCATTGGTCCAACTCATAAGCATGCATTTTTATAGTAACCTTGCTCCAATATTAGGAGAAAAACTAAAGTAATTAGTCAGATATCAGAGAATAGAATCTGGTGAATTTCCCCACAATTATGAGAAACTCCCTATATTAAGCCTTACACACACACACACACACACACACACACACACACACACTCCAAATGTCCTTCAGTGTGGGTCCATCCACTGGATCCTAGTTAACCTACCAAGAGTCCCATGCAAGAAAGAGACTGTCTCTGTCCCTCCCATTAGCCATCTGACTCCACAATTTCCTTAGTTTAGGTACAAGTTTCTTCCTCATATTTGAGTTTGCATAGAACTTGTGAATACCTACACCATTTCTGTGAGTTCATAAGAATAACTGACCAGCTATCTGGAAAACTCTTTTTCTTTGTAGTTATCCCCACCTGTGGCTCTTACAGTCTTCCCACAGTGATCCTTGGGCCTTGGGGGTAAGAAGTTTTGTGTGTGTGTCCTAGACAACTCTGCAGCCTCTTCTTCTCTGGTTCTTTACATGCTGGCACATTTTGTATTTTTGTGTTAATCACTATCTGTTATATAAGGAAATTTCTCTGCTAAGAAGTGAACAACTCATTAATATATGCGTGTAACAATAAGTTATTAAGATTCAGTTTAATACAATAAGTACTTAGAAGAAAACTAGTAATACCATGTGATCCAGCCATACCATTCTGGAGCATATACCCAAAAGACACTCTATACTACTATAGAAATACTGGTTCATCCATGTTTATTGCTGCCCCTACCCAATAAGAAATTGAAAACAACCTAGATGTTCATTAACTAATGAGTAAATAATGAAGATGTAGTTCATATACACAATGGAATATTATTCATCTCTTAAAAAATGAAATTATGAAATTCACAGTTAAGTGGATGCAACTGGAAACAAATTATCCTCAGTGAGGTAACTTTGACTCACAGAGACAAATATACATGTTTTCCCTTATAGCTGGATGTTAGCTTTGGAAATCTTAGATATGCATGTTTCAATTTGAAATTTCAAAAATGGTCAATAAACTAACTAGTAGTCATAGGTAAGTTTGGGGAGAGCTTCCTGGGAGGGGAGGTAGAATGCAGTGCAATAAAGGGGGAAAGCAAACAGTAGACTATAAAGCGTTTAACGAGGAGGAAAATGGGAGGGCAGGGCAGAGGAGGGAGTATAGGGAGGGATAAATTGCACTAAAGGCCTTTAGAAAAAAAAGCCATATGGAAACTTTCCACTATTGAAACTTCTTAAAGTATGTACATATACATCAAAAGATATTAAAAGAGATCCTTTAAGAGGGGGACATTGCCCTTTCTGGACATCATAAGTAATGAAAACAAAATAAAACAAAACAAAAGTCTCAATGCTGAGAATGGACTCCTTCTCTAGAATCTATTGGTGCCACAGACCCTCAAACAATACTAATCATTGCCCCTGCTCTTGATTGCATACCAGAATGGAATGATAAATGCCTATTGCTGAAGAAATTACATACTTGGGCTGCAGAACAAACAAGGAAAAATCAAGCTAGTGTTGAATTCAGTCCTTTATCTCTACTGACTAGCTTTCATAGTGCTGAAAGGTGTCATGCAAGCTACCTGGAGGCCAAAATAATCATCATCCTTACTCAGCTGTGAATCCTGTCAACTTCAATAACAACCAGCTAAGAAAGATATGTCAACCAGGGCAATAGTGGCACAAACATTATGAGAGTAATTAATTTAACTAATTTAACTCTTTCATACAATTTAAGGTCCACTTCTTAGGATGGAACCCATATCTGAAAATTATATCAGAATTAGGAACATGTGGCTAAACAGGTCACAGGGCATATGGGGAAAACATATTTTTTAAAAGGACACCTGCCTATTTAGCAGTTTCTCTTCATGGGAAAAATGAGTATTTAGTAAAACATTCTGCTTTTCATAAAATTTTGCAACCCAAATCATACTATATTTGATATGATTAAAGTATGGTTAAGATTTCAGATAAATATAGCTATTGTTTCATATGCTCAAAGCCAGTTATAGGTGATTGTATCTTTATATTTTAGCAAGTATTTTCATACTATATAGTGTCCTAGAAGGGAATGATTTTCTTTCAGTAAAATGGGAGATGCATTTGCACTTTTTTAACTGGCACTTGCATAGTTATATTCATCAACCCCATTAACTAGAATGCATCAGAAGCTTCCATGTTAAGGTTCCCAAGGAAAGCTAGCTAGAGGGAAGAGGGCTTCTTCCAGTAGCAACACCTTAAATGCTTGCTTTGAATTAAACTTTGTGTCATTTAGTGTTTGTGAAATGGAAAATTCCATGGTGAGTTTAAATCAATAAAAATAAATATTTTAAAATCCTTTAAGGGATGCTGAGAGCTAAATTAGAAACAAACTATAAATAAAAGTTCAAAAACACATCTTACTGCTTAGGAAAAAAATTGTCTCTTTGCCCTATGAGGCAAGAACCTTTAATGGTTTTACTGTGCATTCCAACAAAATGTGGACTTAAATTGTGACTTAATTCATATGAAATAAAGATACCATGATGTCACATTATGGGAATATTTTGGTGTTTTCTTAACTTTTACTTTAATAAAACAGCAGTACAATAATGATGAGATGCATAGCTATTACTTAAATTAGAATCTATATTGAGAATATAATTATTTTTTACTTTTAGTTGGCCTACCTTTTTCTATATTATCTCTAGTGGTAGACAATATTGAAATTTAGTTGAGCCTGGTATTACAGCATAAATTTAAAATATCTTCCAAAGGTTGTGTTTTAAATACTAAGTCCTTGTTTAGTCTTATTTTGAATGCTGTGGAGTCTTTGGGAGGGAGGCCCTAGATCACAGAACTAGAACACTAAGGCCAAGCCTTTGAAGGCTACACCTGCATAATATTCCATTGTTTGTTCAACTTCTGTTGGGGACCCCTGCTGTTTAGGGTAGCAGTCTCCCCATGTCCGGATAGCCGCAAGCCGGCTCGGCACAAATGGGGAGACTCCCCTTCTCAGCGGGGCACCTTCTGCTCTCCTCCCTGACTTACTTTTGAAATGCCCGTCACAGATACATGCCCTCTGGCACAGAAACTACCAGGCTTTAATCAGGCGTTGTCTGATAGCCTGATAGAAGCCCACCACCCTATCTAAATGAAGCATTCCAGGAGCACCTATCAGCTAAGCCTTTTTCTACTGTCTCCATGCTATAAATAATCCTAGTTTTACCCCAATAAACCTGGAGCTGGAGCTGAATCACTGAGATCTGAGCTGAGTCACTTGTCTGAAGCTGTAACACTGAATCCTGTGATCCAGTCTCCCCGGGAGGAACTATCCTTCCATCATCGACTCACAGAGACCCTGCTTTTGCCGTTTCTTGCACCTCCCCTCGTGACCTGGTGGCCAACGGGTCTCGAACTTAGAGGAAGTGCATGGTGGAAATTGAAACGGAACCCGACCAGGCAGCTGACAGTGGTCCTAGAGCCGCCAGCTCCCGTAGCAGAGACCCTCAGCAACGCGGTGCACGAAACCGGTGCACCCCAGTGGTGGAGAGCCAGGGACCCAAACAGCAGACGCGGCCCGTGGGACCCGCCGCACTCCAGCGACATGTGGGAGACTGGTGCCATGCCCAGCAGCTGGCGCCCCAAGATTCCCGCATGCCCATATCTGGTGCCCAACGTGGGGCCTCTGAACTTCGTGCCAGCCAGCAGCTGGTGTCCACGAAAATGCAGAATTCGTGAGTACCTCTCCCACCAGGAGAGAAGCAAAAATCTTTTTTTCTTTCTTTTATCTCCCATCAGGAGACTAAAAAGGCAGCTGTGCCCCCAAGCCTCCCCACTCATGGGGCCTGGCAAATCTCTCTTTCATCTCCCATCAGGAGAATAAAAAGATAGCTGCACCCCCAAGCCACCCCACATTTGGGGCCTGGCAAATCTCTTCTAATTTCCTCCTTTTGTTTCCGGTCTAGAGCCTTCGCGTGGGACCGTTAAGGACAGGGAGGCAACTGAAGCTTCCTGGTCAGGGCTACTCCCTGACATTAGCTGAAGGCTTCTTTGACCCCCTAACGGACCCCGACTGCCTACACAGGTGTAGACAAAAGACCTTCCATCTAAACATCTTTCTAATATAAAAACCTGGTGATGCAGCGGCCACTTAAGAGTCATTAGGACGGCCGCCAGTTCCTTAAATCTGAGGGAAGGTCTGTGCTGGGAACCAAGTGGAATCGCCTGAGATTTTAAATTCAGGCATGTTCCCTTGGAAACCATCACTTCACTACTTTCCTATCCTAACACTGCTAGAAAAATCCCAAAAGTTCTAAGAAATCTTCATGTAAGCCTTGGAGTCAGCTTCTAAGGCAAACTTCCCTAATCCCTTTTGTTATCCTGCCCCCCCAGGGCATTCAAGCCACAGCTAAAACCAGTTAGGTGAGAATTTAAATTAACTAGCCCCTGCGGAGCACCTGGCCAAACAAAAGATTTAAAAGTGCCATTTTTTTTTTCCTTTCTGCAGCAAGGCTTGTAACCTGTCAGAGTGTTCCAACCCCTTAGTGTCAGGCTGCTGCAGAAACATTAAGACAATGCTAATTTCCTTTTATAATGGGTAATTCGACATCACACCAGAAAAAACTCCAAATTCGTTCCCTTAGAGCCTTACTTAAATCAAGAGGGCTTAAGATCTCCCAAAAAGAAAGCTTAAAATTTTGGAATGAGGTGTATCAATTTGCGCCCTGGATCCTGTCAGCAGACATATCTGATCCAGAGGTCTGGAACTTTCTTGCGTATCTGGCTCGTAAAAATGAAATCCAAGAAAGACATAATTT
>NW_008352267.1:500294-501792 GCF_000622305.1 Nannospalax galili | reverse complement strand
AGTCCATTATTTGTACAATGGGAAGCCTTATTTAGAGATGAATGCCTAATGCAAGCTAAGAGAAATGAAACTCATAATCGGCAGCTGAGACATCAACCAGGACAGGATCCACCACCTGGAATTGGAATTATGACCAGCTTTTTGGCCAGGGTAATTACTCCACAGGAATTCAGCAAGCTGCAATCCCTGCTGGTTGTATAGAGCAGATTCGCTTATGTGCCCTGCAAGCTTGGGATCGCTTAACACCATTGTCCCATGGGCCTGGAGAAACTTCTGCATTAACCTTTTTGAAGCAGAAGCCAACTGAGTCTCTTCCAGATTTTATACTAAGAGTACAAGCAAGCTTAGATAGAGAAATAACAGACCCTGCAGCCAAAGCAATACTTTTAAACAGTCTTGTCTGGGAAGGGATGACCCCTGAGCACAGACAAGCATGCCAGGGACTAAAGAATGAGCATTATGACAAGTGGATTGTAGCTACCCATGACATTGGGACTGCTACATACCAAGCTTCCTCCCTTGCCCAAGCCCTTGCAGTTGCAACTCAGTCCAACTCAAATTGCTTTAAATGTGGAGAAACTGGACACTGGATAAAAAATTGCCCCCAAAATGACTCAGCTGCCACTCGACCCCCTAAAACCCTCTGTCCTCACTGTAAAAAGGGCTTTCATTGGAAAAAGGATTGTAAATCTAAAAATGACAGAGATGGCAAACCTCTGCCACCTTTAAACTCCTTCCGGGGCAGCCCTCAGCCCCGCTAACAAGAGGAAGCCACAAACATTATGGATAACCAGTATTACAGAAAATGCCCAAAACCTCCACCATACCACCCATATTAATTTGCAAGGGCTCCATCTCAGATTCCCCCACATTCCCTTCAAACAACTTAAACGCATTGTTAGAACCTGCTCTTCTTGTGCATCAATGATACATACCCCTGCTATGCAACAGATGGGCACCAATCCTAGAGGACTAAAATCTAATGCCCTCTGGCAAACTGATGTAACTCATGTCCCCCAATTTGGCAGACAGAAATATGTATTTGTAACTATAGACACCTACTCTCACTTTCTCTGGGCCCATTTAAAAATTTTTGTGAAGCCTGGAAAATCACCCATCACACTGGCATCCCATACAACCCTCATGGACAAGCCATTGTGGAAAGGTCACATAACACCTTAAAGGACCAATTAAAAAGACAGGCTCAAACAACATATTCTCCCAATATTCAATTAACATTAGCCTTGTTTACCCTTAATGTACTTAATGTATATAGAGGGACAGATGCTCCCCCCATCACCCAACACTGGGCCCAGACACACCCAGTACCACCCATCATGGTTAGATGGAGGGACCCCTTTGATGGGCTCTGGAAAAGACCAGATCCATTGCTGACCACAGGGAGAGGATTTGCTTGTGTTTTCCCACAAACCTCCTACTTTGAAAGCACTGTCAAACCCCCACTGCACACTTCTGTCACCATGTTCTCAACCCAGCA
>NW_008352267.1:494853-499544 GCF_000622305.1 Nannospalax galili | reverse complement strand
GTGTTAAATAAGAACTCTTCACGTAATTTCAGTCTCAAATCTCTTGAAAACAAGCAAATTACAGAAACTGAAGTATATTTTTTCAGGTTATACATGCGGTCTTTTGAAGTGAAACTTTTTTAAAAAGGTTTTTAAAAATATTATGTGCATCAAAATTTTGCTTGCATACATGTATTCATATAATGTGCATTCAATGCCCATGGAGACACAAAGGCATTGCGTCACTTAGACCTGGAGTTAACAGGTGGTTGTGTGTACTGGGAACTGAGCCCAGGTCCTCTGCAAGAGCAGGAAGTGCTCAAAACCGCGGAGTGGTCTCTCAAGCCTATGGTCATGTTTAAACTAATAGGTTGATTGTTATTTAGATTTTATAAAGACCAGAAACAGATATTTTGTAAATGGGGCTTTGTTATTTTCTCACTATCTACTTAAAGACCTTGGTCAGTACAGAGGTCGTGAGATGATTTCTTGGAGCTCTCTTCAGCTCTTGGCAATCCTTTTTACAAGTTTTCTTTTACAAATGGCTGTAACTCAAGATCTGTCATAACACTCTTTTCAAAAGATTGTTCTTATAATGGAGTCTTTGTAGGATCTTGTGATTAAAATCATAAAATTTAAAACCAATGCTAAAAAGAAAACATGAAATGTGACAAATGGTAAACTATATGATTTAATATAATTAAAAAAAAATTTCAGTTCAAATTCTGTTGTAGATTTTGTGCTATACAGATTTCCTAGTTAGAGATTATTCTATAATTCAGATGATAAATAGCTATATAAAGTTATATATAGTCTATATATACCTATATATTAATATAAATTGCATCTATTAAAGAAGTGAATTATTTTCTCAATATTCTCTCTGAATACTGGCAAATTTTCTTTCTTTGACCAAATTTAACCCAAGCTGCTGTGAACTGGATTCTCCACGAGGCTCTAACGTTTAGTTTTCTAAGTTCATCTCTGCATTGTTCAGTTTTAGCAGTGTGATACTAATCAATGTTAGGGAGAATTTTCCACCATCTCCAAAACTCATTCTTTTTCCATATATGATAATAACCCTCATTCTCCATTATTTTCCAGGTTAAGTTTAATTCTCCTGGCTTCACTTCAGCAAGAATCATATTGGGATACTTTTACTATGCCTGTCCTCCATTCCTGAAGTCTTCTTTGATTTTTTTCTCAGTAGATCCCACTATGCCCCTTGATTATCTGATGTCTTGGGTCTATGCTGCAATATAAGTTAAAATCATTTATTTTGTCTTCTGTGGAGTCTCATTGTAGAAGCTTCCACTGAACAAAAATTGTCTTATCCTTCTGATAACATGTGCCATGATTTATTTTTTAGAAATCCGTAAACCATTTTCCTGATCTTATTTGATACTTATTCTCCTTTTCTTCCTGCTTCACTGACTCATCCTCACATCTCTACTGGCATTTCTCCTTCTAGGTCCTCACTTGTTCTATACCAGCTTCAGACCATTGCCATTTCTTTATTCAAATGCCATCTTCTTTCACTTGTGTATTTTCTATAGTAACATATTATTTTTTTTCTTTTTCTGCAGATATATTTAGTATTGTTTGCACATATATGTTGTAGAATTTTAGAAACTATATTTAAAGTGAATAATCATAAAAATGAAAATAAAATTTCAATCTTTATTCAATTGTAGTTTGTGCTACACAGATTTATCAGCTAGAGTTTCTTTGAAATTTAGGTGATTTCTTTTTCAAGATTTGTTTTTAATAATTATGAGTTTGTGGGTTTGTGTACATGAAAGTTTATTGCCAGTGGAGGCCAGCAGAGATCATCTGATGCCCTCCAGCTGGGGTTAAAGGCCATTGTAAGAAGCCAGACATAGGTGCTGAATGGGAGTCCTCTGTAAGAGTAGTATGAGCATTTTTATTTTTGCAATTGTTGTATTTCATTTTTTATTTCAAATTTTCCTGAGCCTTAATTTTTCTTTTAGAAATATTTTTATTAATTCTTTCAGAATGTCATACCATATGTTTTGATCATATTCCCCCATCCCCAACTTCCCTCAGATCCAGCCCCACCTTTCTGTCTACTCATTTTTCGTGTATGGATGTTGTTCCTCATGGAGTCCAAAAATTGTTGTCCAAAAAAACTCTTGGGTGTTGTACCTTTGTTGGATTGTGGTGGATCTACTAGATGAACATCCTTAATTAAAACTGACTCTTCCTCTCTTAGAAGCTATCAAAAATCAATAGCTCCTTAGCAAGGGGTAGGAGTTTTTGCCTATCTCTCCCCTTCCATGCTGAGATTTTTCTCTGGCTTGTGCATTCTGTCACAGTTGTTGTGAGTTCATTTGTGTAACTGCTCTGCTATCTGGAAAACACTCTTTCTTTGTAGTCATTTACCACCTCTGGTCTTACAAAGTATTAGCACCTTTATACTTGAAGATCCCTGAGCTTTGGTGGGGGAAGAGTAGTGATATAGATTTCTTTTTTAGGCCTGAGCAATCTTCAGCCTCTTAGTCTCTGCACATTGTCCAGATATGGGACTCTGTATTAATCACCTTCTACTAGAAGAAGAATCTTATCTGAAGTGGGATGAGAGATATATTAATCAATGGTTATAACAATAAATCATTGCAGTCATTTTAATACTATGTCTATTTAAAGACTATTTGTATCAGGTTCTACTATGAGCCCCCTCATTTACCTAGCCATATGTTCTTGGCTCTGATAATGGTGCAAGTTATGGCTTCAGTCTCATGGAGTGGGGCCTTATATCCAACAGGGTTACTCCCATGACATTCAGGCACTATTGCACTAGTGGGTATATCTTGCCAGACTGATAGTTATTTAGCTCCTGGGGTTCACAGGTGTGTAAAAATATTGATTTTTTTTTTTCTCCTCACAGAATAGCACCTTCCAGCAATATGAAAGCTAACCAGTAGTGATGAAACTGCCAGGTAAGTACATGCTTGATATCCTCATGTTTTATGCCTCAATTATGTATTGTCTTCAGCAACACATTCTTATCATCAACTACTAGCAGGCAATAGTTTGTAATATTTACAAGATATACAGGATCCCACTGACTAATGACTCAAAGAGGCAATTCATTCCTGGAACTGAGTTGAGTTGTCTAGTCCCAATATTTTCCTCTCATTATAGGATAATTTCATTTTTAAATATATTTATATATCTGTACATGTGTATGTCATATACTGGACAGAATTTCTACAGTAGTAGTATTTACTTAACTGCTCAGCCATTTTTCCATCCCCAAAGTCACTTTTTATTTAAATTTGTTCCTTGTTCATTTCATAAACTTATGTAATGCAATCTGATCCCTCTTTTCCTCAGCTTTCTCTCAGTTACCTTCATTCCTGTCAATACTACTCTTGCTTCCCTTCCAGTCTCTTTCCCAGATGCATGATTTTAGTTGGGGTTTGTTGCCTATTTAGCTTCACTAGAGTCACCTGTGTAACATTTGAATTAGAAATATTTGTTGGAATCTGATGGATTCACAAGAGGGTACACAGCTAAGACAACGACACCCTGCCCAGTCAGAACCAAACAGCTTAGCAGTGAGGGGCAGTTCCCCCAACCCAAATCCTTCTCCACCCATCCATGATTGGGGATGGGCCCATTGTTATTCAGATCCAGTACAGTCATGCAAGCTTGCTTTGAGTTCATGAATGGCTGTGCCTTCCCAAGTAGATGACATTTTGCAGTCCTCCCTATATTATGACTCCCATATTCATTCTGCCCCTTTTACATAATTTACATGATTTTTACAAGAACAAATATGACCATAAGAAGACCCAACAAAGGTTATTGGATGGAAAAGAAGGAAGAATAGGCAACTCATAGTGATTTGTTAAGCCAGTCTAAATATTCAACTTTATACTCTAATGGAGAACACATACTATTATATATTTTCATAGTCAAGGATAGTATGGATAGTGTACTGTAATACAAACCCTAAATTTTAGTTAGTCATGATGTGTTTCATTGTAGATTCATCATTGCCTCAAGGATACCTCTTTGGTAGAGGATCATGGATAATGAGATGCTGGTGAAAGTTCAGAGACAAGGACCATATGGGAAATCTTACATCCTTCAGGTTTCCTGTGAAATTCAACCTGCTACAAAAAACTAAGTAACTGAATGATAATAATAAAACAATAATCAAACAGTATGGATGATAATTATTAACTCCTCTTTCATATGAATAATATAAAAATTCTTATGAAAAAATGAAGTAACTGTTCAAATTAGAAATGAATTTGACAGGATGCATTGTTTGTATGAATTTGTAAGCAATAATCTTTTTATAAAAAAATAATGGGCTGTGCTTATGTGGACATCCACTACAGTGTGTTTGTGTAGATCAGAGGACAATTTTGGGATTTTTGTTCTTCTTCCACTATGTGGGTCCTGGGGATTGAACTCATGTCATCAGCTTAGGAACAAGAACCTTTGCCACTGAGCCATATTGTCAAGGTAAGTCTATTTCAAATCATATCTCTTGCCTCATGCAATAAAATAGAAAAGCCAAACACTTGCTATTTAAGATGTGCTATGTGCTATGCTATTCACATTTAGATGAAGGATGCTTCAGAATTAAATATGTAGAAATACATTATGACAGATATTTTTCTGACAAAAAGAATTTTCATAGCTTTTACTATTACTTTTGATTCTGATTTTTTTCC